>NC_057808.1:106536147-106647360 GCF_018294505.1 Triticum aestivum | reverse complement strand
GGGCCCCGCGGGCCAAACGCGGGCCTCGCGGGCCGGCGGCGGTCGCCGGCGGAGCTGCCCACGTGTCGCACCCCGATTGGTCGGGCGCGGCGGCGGGATTCGTCCGGTGGCGGCGGAGGGCGAAATTGCTAGGGTTTCCTCCGGGATTTTGGACGGGGAGTGTTGAGGATATAAGCCTTAGAGTCACCCGCCCGGAGGGGCCGGGTTACTCATAATGGTCATCACCTGAAGCCCGGCGCCAAGCTTGAAGACGGCGGGCCAAAGATGGGCTTAAGACCCGGACGTGGCTTAAGGCCCGTAGTTACAACCGCTATTATGGTAGAACTTGTAGTGTAAGGCAAGAATAGTTGAGAGTCCGAGCCGGACACTCTTATGAGCCGGCCGGGACTCTGAGAGCTGCTGGGCGTCAACCTCTCTATATAAAGGGACGACCCGGCGACGGTTTAGGGAGAGGGAAGATCTCATCGAGAGCCGGGCATAGCAATCAAGCTCCCTGGTCATCGAAACCCTAATCAATACCACCTCAACTGGACGTAGGCTTTTACCTTCACCGTAAGGGGCCGAACCAGTATAACCCTCGTGTTCCTTGTCCCGTTTAACCCCTTCAAGCTTCCTAGCTGCGATGGCTCCACGACTAAGTCCTAGCTCGAGGACATCTGCCGTGACAATTCCACGACAGTTGGCGCCCACCGTGGGGCCGGCGCACGGTGGATTTGAGTTCTTGAAGGGCAGCTTCGAAGGGCTCAAGGGATACACTGTGGGTCGGATGACCAAGAGTCGTCGCGGCAAGCTCTACATCGACGATGCAAACTGGGGCCCCGACACCGGCTCAATTGAGTACGGGTACCAGGTCCCCTTCGGCGGAATTCATGTCTTCATTGGCAAGATTTGTGAGCCGGGCCCTGAGCCGGATCTCTGCGCCGGTCTCATCGAGACGGCTCAGCGTGCATGACCCGCCCGGGCTCTACCTGCCTTGAAGCATGCTTTTGTGGGATGTGTTCATGAAGGACTCTCTGCAGGGTCTGGATCTGGTGATGAGACGGCCGCCGGCTCCGACGGCGAGTCGTCCACAGATGAGTCAAACTCGTTGTATCAACTTCAAGATGGCAGGCTCAGGGGTTGTTCCGATGGTGATAGTATTCCGGACTCTTTTGAGCCGCCGAGCCGGGTTCGAATCTTCATGGCCGGTGCACAGCCTGTTCAAAACCCTGCCGCTGGGTCAGGAAACCCGATACCCTCGCCGGCTCAGGTGCTGATGGATCTCACGGACAAGATGACGGCCCTGTTGACCGCCACGGTTGACCCGGCGGATCAAGCTCAGCATGACGCGGAGGTGGCGCAGTTAAAGTTAGATCTAGTGAAGGCCAAGGAGGATCTGGCGGCGGAAGGGATCAGGATGGCTGCGGAGCGGGCGGCTCTCGACGCCCAGACTCAGTTGATTCAGGCGCAGTCTTTCCGGCTCACGATGGATCAGAACGCGTCCAATGAGGTCATGAGAAGGAGGCATCAAAATGCCCAATCTCGACTCCCTCCAGTCTACGATCCTCGAAACCTCTTCAACACGCCAGGTGCAGGGTCTAGTAACCCGCCGGGGATCATAGTGCCCGGGTCTGGGATCCCTGTTCAGCCACAAGTGATGGGGCCTCCCGGGGTGAACCCTGCCCCGCCTCAGTATGTGCCAATACCACCGGGTCATTATGCCAACCCGCTGGAGAACATGGTCGCCGCGGCAGCACGGCTGGCAGCTCTCCCAATCGACGGCGACTCTCCAACGGCTGTTGAAACCCGCCGGGTCAGAGAACTCCTTCAGACAGCGCTGGCGCAGCAAGAGGCGTACTCTTACAGCCGGGACAGGATCCACTCAACCCCTCGTCCAGGCCGGAGCCTGAGTTATAGCAGACACATGGTCTCAGCGACCGGCTCAAGTAATGTCCGACGCCATGACCCGCCCCCTGGCCATGGCCAGATCCATAACGGAGCCTTTCACGCAACAGACCAAGACAGAGCGCGACAAGAGGCGGAGCAGGTGCCTCAGTTGACGGCTTACCAAACACCCCCGGCTTATCCGACGACTTCCGTCGACGTGGGTATCCCTACGAGGACTGGAGGTGTCCCTTGTTTAGTGCCGGCTCTCCGCAATGAACGTCTACCGAAGGACTTCAAAGGACCTAGGAAGGTGCCTAATTACACGGCTGATTTACAACCCGGAGCCTGGATCGAGAGTTACGAGATGGCCATGGAATTGCTGGATGTCAGTGAAGCGGCGATGGCCAAGTACTTCACCATGATGTTAGATGGGACTGCCCGCACTTGGTTGAAAGGGCTACCACCGAATTCCATCGGGTCTTGGGCTGAGCTGAAAGCCCGTTTCATCCAAAACTTCAAGGATACCTGTAGGCAGTCTATGTCAATTGTGGATTTGACTAACTGTAAACAGCAGGAGGGAGAGTCTACGACACATTGGGTTCGCCGGGTCAAAGAGATAATACATTCATCTGATAAGATGGATGCCGGCTCTGCAGTCTTAATGTTGGAACAGAATTGTCGTTTCCTGCCCTTGAAGATGAAACTCGGGCGGCTTAAGCGCGACTGCAATGCTATGGGACGCTGATGGCGGCTCTCGTCAAGTACGCCGATTGTGATAGTACCAAGGACCCCGCTTCAGATGATGAAAGGACAGGGAAGGGAAAGAAGAACGACAATGGCAAGGCTCCTCAGCATAACCCGGGGAACCAAGGAGGCGGCAAGCGTAAGGCCGACGGCAGCCTAGAGTTCGTGGCCAACGCCAGCTCACAGGGGAATAACCAGCGACGCAAGGGGAGGCCACCTCCCCGAGCCGGCGGGTCAGGCCCGACGCTGGAACAGCTGTTGAATGAGCCTTGTCCAAGGCACGACTCTAGGGAGAAGCCAACTACTCATCTATGGAAGGATTGCGCAATCGTGAAAGCATTTAAGAATTCCAATGCCTTTAATGGAAACAATGGCCCGGGCGGTGGCTCAGGCGCTGGCGGTTTTCATGGCCCGGGCGACGGCTCAAATTCTAATCCTCAGAACAGTCAAGGGGGCTTTAATCAGCAGTCTGGCCAGGGTCATCAACAGCAGCAGGGGGGTTATCAGACCAACCCAAAGCAGCTTAACGGTGGACAGTATCACGTATTTACCACCAGTCTGTGTAAGCAAGATCAAAAGCTTCATAAGAGGGCTGTGAATGCTGTTGAGCCGGCGGTTCCACGCTATTTAAGATGGTCTGAGCAGCCTATCGTGTGGAGTAGGGAGGATCACCCTCCCCGAGTTGATAATCCGGGTCACTTGGCCTTGGTGGTGGCTCCTCAGGTGGGAGGATATAAGTTCACTAAGGTGCTCATGGATGGAGGCAGCAGCATCAACATCCTCTATTATGAGACTTTCCGTCGTATGGGGTTGATTGATAAGAACCTCAGCTAGTCAAACACTATTTTCCATGGCGTGGTGCCTGGTAAGTCGGCTTATCCAGTTGGCAAGATCGAGTTGGAAGTGGCCTTTGGAGACGAGTACAACTACAGGTTTGAAAAATTGACCTTTGAGGTGCTCAAGATAAGAAGTCCGTATCATGCCATATTTGGGCGGCCGGCTTACGCCAAGTTCATGGCACGGCCGTGTTACGTGTATTTGTAGCTCAAGATGCCGGGTCACAATGGGACCATTACGGTTCACAGCAGCCGGAAGGTGGCCTTGGAGTGTGAGGAAGGTGATGCGGCTTATGCAGAATCTGTTTGTGCAACAGAGGAGTTGAAGTTTTACAAGGACAATGTTGACCCAACAGATATGACCTCTCTGAAAAAGCCGACTACGGAGCATGAGCCGGCAATGAAATTTAAGTTGGCTGATGAAACTAAACTTGTTGATTTCGTTCCAGGTGATTCATCTCAGCAGTTTAGCATCAGCGCCAATCTGGATCCAAAATAGGAAAGCGCGCTCATCGAGTTCATCCGTGAGAATAGGGACATTTTTGCATGGAAACCTTCTGACATGCCAGGTGTACCTAGAGAACTCGCTGAGCACACTCTCAATGTTGATCCGAAATTTAAGCCGGTCAGGCAGTTCCTTCGGCGGTTTAATGAAGAGAGGCGGAAAGCCATTGGTGAAGAGGTAGCCCGGCTCTTGGCGGCCGGGTTTATTGTTGAGGTCTTTCACCCAGAGTGGTTAGCTAACCCGGTGCTCGTGCTCAAGAAGAATGGTACCTGGCGGATGTGTGTGGACTACACGGACTTAAACAAGGCATGTCCGGCTGATCCTTTTGCACTTCCCCGTATTGATCAAATCATTGATGCTACGGCGGGCTGCGAGCGCTTAAGTTTCTTGGATGCTTATTCTGGATACCATCAGATTAAAATGGCAGTTAAGGACCAGGAGAAGACGGCGTTTATCACTCCCTTTGGAGCCTTCTGTTATGTGTCTATGCCTTTTGGACTCAAGAGTGCACAGGCAACTTATCAGCGTTGCGTGCAGAACTGTCTTCATAACCAGATTGGGCGCAATGTTCATGCCTATGTGGATGATATTGTGGTTAAGTCCAGGGAAAAGGAAACCCTGATAGATGATCTGAGGGAAACCTTTGATAATATCCGGGTCTACAAGATGATGCTTAACCCGGCCAAGTGTGTTTTTGGTGTTCCTGCAGGCAAGCTCTTGGGTTTCTTGGTTTCTAACAGAGGCATTGAAGCTAACCCGGAGAAGATCAAGGAAATCACCTCTCTGGCTAAGCCGGCGTGTATAAACGACGTCCAGCGCCTGGCGGGTCGTATTGCTGCTTTAAGCTGGTTTATAAGCCGTTTGGGTGAGAAGGCCATGCCATTGTACCAGTTGATGAAGAAAACTGATGACTTTGTCTGGAATGATGCTGCTAATACTGCTTTTGAGGATTTGAAGAGACAGCTGGCAGAGCCCCCAGTCCTTGCTGCTCCGGTTGACAAGGAGCCCTTATTACAGTATGTAGCTGCTAACACACGGGCCGTCAGTGTGGCTGTGGTGGTGGAGCGCAAGGAAGAGGGTAAGGAGCATCCGGTTCAGCGGCCGGTTTATTACGTCAGCGAAGTGCTCATAGATTCTAAACAGCGGTATCCACATTGGCAGAAGCTTGTTTATGGCGTATTCATGGCAAGCCGGAAGCTTAAGCACTATTTTCAGGGTCACCCTATCACTGTGGTTAGTTCTGCCCCCCTTGGAGATATCATCCAAAACAGAGAGGCTACAGGGAGAGTGGCTAAGTGGGCTATAGAGCTTGGGACTCATGGTCTAAAATACATGCCACGCACTGCTGTCAAATCTCAAGTTTTGGTGGATTTCATCAACGATTGGACAGAGCTACAAGTGCCCGAGGAAAAGCCAGATAATACATATTGGACTATTCACTTCGATGGGTCCAGGCAGTTCGAGGGCTCGGGGGCTGGAGTTGTATTGGCTTCCCCTAAAGGTGACAAGTTTCATTATGTGCTAGGGTTGATGTTTCCTTGCACTAACAATGCGGCTGAGTACGAGGCCTTGCTCCATGGTCTTCGGATGGCTAAGGAGATGAGCTTGAGCCGGGTAAGGTGCTTTGGCGACTCAGATTTAGTGGCTCAACAAGTATCAGGCAAGTGGGATTCCAAGGACCCTCTCATGGCGGCTTAACGCTGTGAAGTTGATGCCATTGCTGGACACTTTCAGGGTTACCAAGTAGAGCACATCGATCGCAGGAAGAACGAGGCGGCTGATGCTTTAAGCCGGCTGGGCTCTCAGCAAAAACCGGTGCCGCCTAATACTTTCCTAGACGTCTTGCATAACCCTTCTGTTAAGTTGCCTACAGAGGAAGACTTGGCTGTCCCTGACCCGGAGGCACAATTGGTGGAGGCTCTCCACGTCATCCCGGACTGGACAGTGCCCTATCTGGCTTACATGACCCGGGGAGATTTACCTGCGGATGAAGCTTTGGCCAGACAAATAACCCGGCGGTCTAAGTCAATGGTTGTTATCAATGGTGAGCTGCATCGCCGCAGCGTTACGGTGACGTTCCAGCGTTGTGTCTCCCCTGAGGAAGGTCAAGTAATCTTGCGTGAGATTCACGAAGGGGATTGTGGCCATCATGCCTGCTCAAAATCCCTTGTTGCAAAGGCTTTTCGTCATGGTTTTTATTGGCTGACGACTCATGCTGATGCGGAGGACTTGGTCAGTAAATGTGACGGTTGCCAGAGGTTCTCACGACGGGCTCATGTGCCGGCTCAAGAGCTGCGGACGATACCAATCACTTGGCCATTTGCGGTCTGGGGGCTCGATATGGTTGGGCCTTTTAAAGGGTCCAAGGACAAGAAGACCCACCTCTTGGTGGTAGTTGACAAATTCACAAAGTGGGTTGAAGCAGAGCCAGTTAGCAAGTGTGACGCAGCCACGGCGGTTCAGTTCATGAAAAGGGTAATCTTTCGCTCTGGCTTTCCACATAGCATTATAACTGACAACGGCACCAACCTATCTAAGGGTGCTATGGAGGAATTTTGTCAACGAGAGCATATTCGACTTGATGTTTCATCAGTCGCTCACCCGCAATCCAATGGTCAAGCTGAGAGAGCTAATCAGGAGATTCTGAAAGGTATCAAGCCCCGGCTCTTAGTCCCTTTGCAACGTACGCCGGGTTGTTGGGTGGAGGAGTTACCCTCCGTGTTATGGAGCATCCATACTACACCTAACAGGTCTACGGGTTACACGCCTTTCTTCATGGTTTATGGAGCGGAGGCAGTCCTCCCCAGTGACATCCGTCATGACTCACCTCGAGTGGCGGCTTATGTTGAGGCGGATAATGAACAGGCGCGCCAAGATGCTCTTGACTTGTTGGACAAACAGCGTGATGTGGCAGCAGCTCGCTCAGCAATTTACCAACAAGACCTGCGCCGTTATCACAGTCGCCGGGTTAAGTCCCGGGTCTTCCAGGAGGGTGATCTGGTGCTCCGGCTCATCCAAGATCAAACAGATGCGCACAAGTTATCCCCGCCTAGGGAAGGGCCCTTTGTGGTCAGCAAGAACTTGCACAACGGGTCATACTACCTTATTGACGTTCGAGAGCATAAAGATTCACGTAAGTCGGAGGAAGAGACCCGTCGGCCGTGGAACATAGCTCAGCTTCGGCCTTATTACACTTGAGCCACCGGCTCTCATAATGTACATATTTCTATAAGCCATGTATATATTATGATAAGCAATAAAGCAGGACCTCTGTCCTTTTTTCTCCTCCAAAGGTAAAATGTGTTGTTTCCATTACAAGATCACATAGTAACTTGGAGGTGGATCCGGCTTATGATCATATACGAGTCTAGCCGTACGCAATATAATCACTTGGGGGCTTCCTGTTCAAACATAGGTCGTATTCGAACCAAAGAGAACATAGCTGTCGATACCCATTTGATTGGCAAAGTGCCGAGCTCATTGGGGAGTTTTCTTTGATCATATTTGAATCATAGCTCAACCCCCTTTGGGAACCGACGTGGATCGTATTCGAACCAGCGTCGTTAAACAACTCTTAAGGTCATTTGGGAGCTTCCTGTTCAAACATGGGTCGTATTCGAACCAAAGAGAACATAGCTGTCGGTGCCCTCTTGATCGGCATCGCCAAACCCACTGGGGGCTATATGATCGCATTCGAATCTTAGCTTAACCCCTTGGGGATGGGTCTCTGGTCGTATTCGAACCGGAAGCCCCTGAGTTTTGATTTTCTGATTTACAACAAGTTCTTCTGGTTGTATCAACAGTGTACACGGCGGTTCTTGTTCCGCCGGCTTAACTTTGATTCACAGTGCTAGTCGTACACAATCAGCATTATCAAGACTGGTAAACCAGAGTTGAGGTACCAACCTTATTATTCGGGTTATATAAACCAGACGTGTACTTGAAGGCCTGTAAGTGTGTTATTACGGTTATATCAAGGACATAATTGAGGACCAGTCTTTCGTAACTTAGATTCATATTCCGGGTTATATATATGAGACTATGATTCCCAGTGCGGTAAGCCGCCTAGAGACTTGTGATTTGTTTTTCTATGCAGGATAGTTAAAGACAGCTATTTGAGCTTAAGGAAAATGAATGATCAATTATGACCCGGAAGAATATAAGGATGCAACTTCAATGGACTTAAGCATTCAACACGTGCACGATGGCACGACAAAGTTAAAATGTTGGTCCTATTCTATTACAAGACTCCCCGAGTCCAAAAGGGTGAAGCATTGTTTAACAAGCCGCCTAAAGAGTCAAGATGCTTGCCGGGTCGAAGCTTCCGGCTCATCCCTCTCCGCTCCTCCGGCTGTTCCCAAGACCTGGAAGGTTGACGATTTCCAGTCAATGCCGCTCAAAGCTTCAAATTGAGCTTCCTCGTCAATTAACCCGGCCGGGTCTATTTCCGGGGCAAAGGTGTGCTTACGAGTCGGCGGGACTAAGCTGATGGCTTCATAACGCGGAGTGGGGATCCTCTGATCCTCTGCATCGTAGCCCGGCTGATACTTGGTCAAATCGGTGTCATTCCCAATCAGGGTGGCCACCGGGCGCACGATCTTCACGCAGGCAGCAAAGTCCTTCTGGTCGAAGGGGGTGCCGTCTTCCTTCAAGCTGGGGTAACCAAGTGCAATGTCAGCCGGGTCTAGCTCTGGAAGGAAAGCCTTGGCCCGGCTCAGAGCAGCTATGGCGCCGGCTCTTGCAGAGGCCCGTCGCAGCTCTTGGACGCGCTGAGGAAGAACGGCCAGCCGGCGAAGTACTTCCGCCAGGTGAGTCGGAACCTCATTGGATAGGGCCACCACGGCCAAAGCGCGCTGTGACCCGATGTAGAGTTGCTCCACCAGGGTGTACACGGCTTTCAGCTTGGTCAGCACGTTCTGATTGAGGTTGGCGCTTCTGGGACCTGTTTTAACAAAGTAAGATAAGCCGTTCTCAATGATGGGAGTTATGAGACATAAAGACTGTAAACTTGTTCAAAGCCTGCAGAACGACTTACCGAAGATTGCGGCGACCATTTGTGATACATGGCGTTTTAAGCCGGAGAATTCGGCGGTTCTCTCCGTCAGAGCCTTCTCCGCTTGTTCGGCCCGGCTTACAAGAGCAGCCTTTTCTTCGGCCCAAGTTTTCCTCTCAGCTTCAAACTTCTTCTTCAGCTTCTCTTGAGTGGCAATGCTGGATTCAAATTTGGCGTTAGCCTTCCGAGTCTCAGTTTCCTGAGTCTTCAGGCGGTTCTTCAGCTCAGAGATATCAGTTTCAAATTTTTTGCAAGCAGCCTGCACAATTTCCGGGTTATAGTATGAACAATTATTTTGCGATTTTAAAGTCCCAAGCACTTTCCAAGCAAAGATACTTGGCACTTGGGGGCTAATGCATGTTGAAAGTTTCTATCTACAAATTGCCGGTTCATGGAAGTAAGCCGGAAATTAAGTCTACAGCATATTCTATCATAAGTCGTAGACTTGGGGGATAGTATGGTAAAGATGATTATGCAGTAAGCAGTAGAGTGGTACCTCAGACTTATGTTGTATCTGCTTGACCATGTCAATCTCCAAGTCCCGGCTGCTGTGCACTTGATTGAAATAGCCGGAGATGATCTCTCCAATGCTTAGGTTGGCGTAGTTGGTGATGTCCAGCTTGGCCCGGTGGCGCTCTAGCAATTCTTCCTTCGCAGAGCACTTAGCCAGCGCAGTGGGTCTCCCCGGCTCGACAAACTCCGTCCGGGTGATTACCACGTCCGGGTCATCGGCTGGCTGAGCCGGGCTGGAGATATCCGGGTTGGTGGAAGTCTCCATGGCTGGCTCATCAGTTGGAGTGGCGGCTTCACGAGCAGAGGCAGCTGGCGGCTCTTGAGCTGAAACCTCCGGCTCAGGCAAGACCGGCTCTTCGACCGGCTTATTCTTCTTTGCTCTCTTACTGAGCTTTGCTTGAGCACTGAAAGGACACAAGGTTAGTACAAAAGTATGAGTAAAGGTAAGCACAACAAGAGATGATCATCATTACCCGGGTACGGTGTTGAAAGCCTGCAGGTTCGATTGCATAGAGTCGCCAGAGGAGGGTGAAGTTTCCTGATAATTCGAATCAGAAGAATTGAGCAGTTGACGTATAACACCCGCCAAAGGATGAAAAGGATATAAGTTGGAGATAACCTTGGTCCGGCGCTTCCTTGACACCTCAGGTAAATCGGAGGAGAGGTCAGCATCCTTGTTGGTCCGGGTGTGCCGCCGGCTCTCATGAATCTGTTGCTTCAAAAGAAATTGAGGATCTTGATAAGCTAAAGGATGTGAAAATCTTACTTTCCGGGTTACTCTTCGGACTTTCAGCCTTGGCAAGGGCTCCGAGTCGGAGGAAAGTGTCATTACCTCTTCAGTCACCGGGTTACTTGCTCCGGTGTCATCCTGCTGATGATCAGTATCAATAAGGTGGACAGGAATAAACAAGAAATGCAACAAGATTTTACAGGTTCAGGGGTTACCTCTGACTCGGAGCTGTCACTTAGTTGAAGCAGCTCTGAGGCAGTGGGCCTGCTTCCCTTCTTACGGGGAGCGGCTCTCCTGGCGGCTTTCTTAGCCTTCCTGGCCTTCTTGGCCGCCTCATGGTCATACTTGACCTTCCAGAATTTATCATCAGCCTGAAAAATACAATGAAGATTTCTTAAGGTTCAGATGAAAATTATCTAAAGGAGAAAATATGATGTTCAGATCAGCGGCTTACCGCTGGGGCCGGGTTGGTCTTGCAGAAGGGGCTTAAGCCAGTCCTCCCGCAGTCTGCCAAGCTCTCATTCAAGAGGGCCTTGGTCATATCTTCAACAACGTCTTCAGGAAGATCGTTGCGGCTATGTCGCAGGGGATCATCTTTCCGGCCCGTGTAATCACACATTAAGCCGGGGCGGCGGCTCAAGGGGATCACCCGCCAGGAGATCCAAACCTGGACCAGATCAATGCCGTTGAGGCCGTTGCCCAGGAGAGCCTTGATCTTGTTGATGGTGGGGATCAGAGGTTGACGCTCTGCCTGAGATAGTTTGTCGGGCAGAGGGTGGTTTGGTTCCAAACGCACGGCACGAAAGCCGGGAAGAGGGCTCTCGTCAGCCGGAGACGTGTCCTGGCAGTAAAACCACGTCTGATTCCAGTCCTTTGGATGGCTGGGCGGCTCAGCGTAGGGAAAGAGGCAGTCTCTCCAGCGTTGAATGGAGATTCCACCAAGTTCCAGGCTCGGTCCGTTGGCGCACTCATTCTGGCGGTTCAAATAGAATAGCTCTCTAAAGAGCAGAAGACTGGGCTCTTCTCCAAGGTAGACTTCGCAGAATACTTGGAAGTTGCATATATTCGACACCGAATTGGGTCTTGTGTCTTGTGGCCGCAGATCAAAGAAATTCAGCACATCTCTAAAGAACTTTGAGCCGGGCGGTGCGAAGCCCCGGCTCATGTGATCCGCAAATATTACCACTTCACCATCCTTTGGTTGCGGTCTCTCCTCTGACGGGTCAGGGGCACGGTAAGACATGACATCCTTTTTGGGCAGGTAGCCCGTCTTCACAAAGTCCGCTAAGGTTTCATCAGTGACGTTGGACCTCAGCCAGTTGCATGTGATGGGTGCTTTGGGAGCTTTGGGAGGCATGGTGAAAGTCAGAAGCCTATGATAAAAGGAAATGTCCGGTTCAATTATAAGCCGGAGGAAGTTTACAGTTCAATGTTTAAAATGGCGGCTTATGAAGGGGCCTAATGACATATGGCTAGGTGCATCGGGTTATCTAAGCCGCTGAAGGTAACGAGAGTAATTCAAATTATCTACAGCTTTATCATAAATGAGCCGGTAAATTTTACGGCGCGTGGCTTCTTGAGCCGGAAATGTAAGCCGCCATAGTTCAGCAGATGCAGTTTTTACTAAGTGTGGTGAAAACAAGTTTCACAGATCGCATTGAATATTTTGGATCAAAATGGTCGACTAAAAGGAAAAGTTTCTAGACCTAAAACAGACGCAGAAGAAGTTCATAAGTTTGAACGGAGCCTTTATGCAATGAGAAGGGATCTATGTACATTGGAAACGGGCGTGAAACAACTACCGCAACAGTTCTATACAGTCTAAAGATCAAGAAAGGTGGTAAAAATGAAATCTACCGAGAACTTGCGGGGAACGGCGAAGAACACGGGAAGAACAGCAAAGAACCTAATGTGGATCTACTCTATGGAGTGGCGAGGGCTTACGGGTGCTGGTGAGTCGCGGAGGTCGCCGCCGTTTTCTCTGGACACGACAGGTTGATGCAGCGGCCGGAGTTGGTGAGGACGAGGAGATCCGCGGCGGCGGCGGCGGAGCTCGGGCGACAGCGCAGTAGGCGAGAGGAGGAAGAAGATAGAGGCGACGAGTGACCAGAGGCTCGTGGGCCGGGCTATTTATAAGGTGAGGCTCATAAGTGGGCGCGAGAAACGAGGAGGCCACGGCGTGGTTATCTCGCCATATAAACGCCTCGATTTCCGGGACGGCAGTTAAAGATAAGATCCGTTGCGGATATGGTGGAGTAAAAAATGGACTTAGTGGAAGATGACATCACGGCGAGTTACCCGGAATCCAGAAGATGACGTCACGACGGGTTATAGCCTTCACACAGTTGTAAGCTGGAGATTTTCTGTCGAAAGGATTGAAGATTGACATGAGCCGGCTCAAATCAATCTGGGGCCTAATGTTGAGGATATAAGCCTTAGAGTCACCCGCCCGGAGGGGCCGGGTTACTCATAATGGTCATCACCTGAAGCCCGGCGCCAAGCTTGAAGACGGCGGGCCAAAGATGGGCTTAAGACCCGGACGTGGCTTAAGGCCCGTAGTTACAACCGCTATTATGGTAGAACTTGTAGTGTAAGGCAAGAATAGTTGAGAGTCCGAGCCGGACACTCTTATGAGCCGGCAGGGACTCTGAGAGCTGCTGGGCGTCAACCTCTCTATATAAAGGGACGACCCGGCGACGGTTTAGGGAGAGGGAAGATCTCATCGAGAGCCAGGCATAGCAATCAAGCTCCCTGGTCATCGAAACCCTAATCAATACCACCTCAACTGGACGTAGGCTTTTACCTTCACCGTAAGGGGCCGAACCAATATAACCCTCGTGTTCCTTGTCCCGTTTAACCCCTTCAAGCTTCCTAGCTGCGATGGCTCCACGACTAAATCCTAGCTCGAGGACATCTGCCGTGACAATTCCACGACAGGGAGGGTATATTTATAGGTAGAGGGAGCTAGGAGACTCCAAATGGAGTGCGGTTTTCGCCCACACGATCATGATCGAATGCCCGAGAGCATGGAGGGGGCTTAGATGGGTTGTTGGGCTGTTTGGAGGGGGGTTTTGCTGCAACACACAAAAAGCCTTTGCGGTTACCCGGTTAACCGTTGGAGTATCAAACGACCTCCAAATGGAACGAAACTTGACAGGTGGTCTACCGGTGGTATACCAAGGTCACTTGACAAACCTCGGTCCATTCCGAGAATGTTTAACACCCGTTCACGGAAAGAGACAAGAGGGGTGCGCCGGTGCATGTGGGAGTGCCGGATTGCAAAACGGACAACGGGGAAAAAGCTCGGATGCATGAGACGAACACGTATGCAAATGAGATGCACATGATGACATGACATGAGATGCATGACATGAACAAAATGCAAAACAAAAGACAAAACCCGACCACGAAGGGAATATCATAACACATAGCCGAAAATGGCAAGAGTTGGAGTTACAAATATGGAAAGTTACGTCCGGGGTGTTACAGGGAGGCAGGAGCTTGCGGCACGACCGGCGTTGCTTTGGGCGGCTGGAACAACAAGAACAGAGGTTGAAGAAGCACTACGACCGTTGGATGGACATCGTACGGTCACTGGAGCAAGAATCGTTCATATTGACTAAGCTGACAAAGCACTCCGTCCCCGTCAACTTAGTAGGCGCACAAGTCAGCCACCCACCAAGGTGGGTCCCAACTAGCAGGGGGAGTATTCATTTTTTTCATAATAAGGAGGCACATCCGATGGGTCCGAGCTGACAGCGGGGGGAACGTTTTTTCGCGAAATACGGTGACCCGTCCAGTGGGTCCCAGCAGTCAGGGGGAAACGTTTTTTTCGCAAAATATGGTGGCCTGTCCGGTGGGTCCCTGTTGTTAGGTGGAGGAATCATTATTTTTCGCGTAATAAGGAGGCACTTCTTTGCTGCGGCTGTGGACCCAGCTGTCAGCCTCTCCACGTACAGTACACTTCCGATGGAAGTCGTTCCTTGACCACGTTGACCACGCCGCGTTCCGTTGCATGCATGCGTCCATGGGCGTGGTGCGTCCCCACTATCAGCCTCTCACGTACAGTCATGTTCCGATGACTCTCGGTTGTTGACCACGTTGACCATACCGTGTCGAGCGCACCAAAGGCCGGTGGACGACGGCGAGGCCCCAGACTGGAACAACCGGGAGATGGGGAAGATGGGACAGTGGAGTCGCAGATGGAGAGGAGTGGGAAACTTGACTGGTTCGGGTGCGCGGCAGCACAGCCGTGGTGCCGCCCACGGGAGACAGGAGCAAGAACAGAGGTTGAAGAAGGAGCACAGTTGTTGGATTAACATCCAACGGTCCAGCTGCTAGAATCATTTGTTGATTAAGTTGACAAAGCCATGCATACACATCCGCTTAGTAGGCCCACAAGTCAGCCACCAAATCTGACGGGTCCCAGCTGTCAACGGGAGGAATAATTTTTTTCGCATAACAAGGAGGCACTTCCTTCCGTGCAAAGATACAGCCGGTGGGTCCCAACTGTCAGGTGGAGGAAACATTTTTTTCAGCTTAATAAGGAGGAACTTTCCTTGCGTGCGACCATGGACCTCGTGGGTCCCTTCCGATGACTCTCGTTTGTTGACCACGCCGCACCGAGCGCAGCGAGGCGGTGGACGACGGCGAGGCCCCGGACGGGAACGACTCGGAGATGGGAAGATGCGGCAGTGGAGTCGCAGATTGAGTGGAGGAGAAGGGTTATAACTGGTTCTGGTGTAGCATGGGGCTGCAGTTGGTGGAGAATAACAGGAGGTGTGGAGGGGTGGAGGGATAGCCTGGCCGGCGGTGGGGTAGCGCTTTGCAGCGATGCGTGCTAAGCAGAGCCGCTAGCTGCCGGAGGCTGGACCAGGCGGTCCCGGCGACGCTGGAGATAGAAGACAAGAGATTGAAGGTGCATGCCGACCAAGTTGACAACACCCTGCGTAGGCTTCGACCTATTGGCCCACATGTCAGCCTGCAAAAATATGGCATATATTTAACCCATGTTTTCTAGAATGTACAGTCCATTTGTTGGGTTGGGTGAACAAATAATTTCACATCAATGCGGCCCATTTATATTATCTAAGAAATCCCAGCCCATTTGCACTTCCTTCAAATACATGAATTAGCTGGGCTCGTTATATATATAATGTTATGTTAGAAGGAGCAATTAATATCAGAAATAAACCGGAGAGGCACATTTTTTATATACATAATTAACAAATTAGCGAGTTATTGCTCAAAATAAAAATGGGCGCGTTATTATTACATTGGTCCTTAAAAACTTCGCAAGCTTTTGTACGCAATCACAAGGATTTTCCTTACCTGTGAGTCAAAAACAACCAGGATTTTCCTTGCCAACTTCTGTTAAACATTTACTTCTATAAGTTAATAACACGTGGGATGTTTTCATAATGTATATATAAGTCTCTATAAAATATACGATAATAGTAATAACATAAATAAATATATATATATATATAATGTTGTTAAAAAATACATTGGGCTGCTGATCTTTAAGAAAAAGCCCATAGGCCGGTATGGACCTCAAAACATAAGTTGAAACCACTGTCACCCGTATGTCGTGGGCTACACATGTTAAAATACAAAACCTAGGCCTAGCTGATACTTGTTCGCCCTCTGGAAAAAAATGATACCAGATCCCCGAGCGAACTGGATTATAGAGGAGGCCGACGGCACGACTGAAGAAGCACATCAGGAGAGATTTTTTTTCTTCAGTGGATGGCTCTCGATGGCATTTTTTACTTGCCTCTGCACCATACAACTTGTATTTTTAGCCTCCCAGTCCGTGGTGGACCAGCAGCCCATTTGCTGGGCGGGCCAACCTACAGAAACCAGCACTCGATTTTTCATCAAGCCCCAAAAACAATGCAGTACTATGTTTGTTTTGAGGCCGAAAACATTACGGCAGGGATTGAGCGGGGGAGGGGGCAAGACAGAGCGAAAAGATTAAAAAGAGCTGATGCGCCATTGCTACCCTAACAAAGCAGGTGCAATTCTTCTCGGGAAGAAGGTGTGTCGTTGACACCCACACGTCACATACCCCACAGTAGGCATACTATCAAGTTCACACACAAGCACAACAGAAAAGGTAAACATTCGTATCAAACTCAGGTTCACAGGACACGTTCATACTCATAGCCAACATTCACTATCAACAACTCAAAAGATTCATATATACACAAGTTCAGCATGTCTATGGATCCAAATGATTGATAGATCACACAACAATATTCATAGATAATTCACAAAAAGATTCAGATATACACATGTTCAGTATGTTTATGCATCCAAATGATTGAGATCACAACCAATATGATCCATGGACGAACTTTAATTACCTAGGGTATAGACTGGTAAATGGTGTTCAGTCGGAGGTACTTCTTGCTAAAATTAATGCTTGTACGAGTAAACTTTTGAGTACATAAGAGGCAGCACAGACAATCTGAACTTTGCTTGTAGGTTTATCCTCAAATAGTGGCCTCGTGTCGAGGGAGGTTTGAGCAACTTGGCCACTACTTTCATCCAACTAGTTTACTGGCTCATCTTGGTCCTGTAGCTCGCCAAAATTCTACATTGCAGACTGGTAAATGGTGTTCAGTCGGAGGTACTTCTTGCTAAAATTAATGCTTCTATGAGTAAACTTTCGAGTACATAAGAGGCAGCACAGACAATCTGAACTTTGCTTGTAGGTTTATCCTCAAATAGTGGCCTTGTGCCGAGGGAGGTTTGAGCAACTTGGCCACTACTTTCATCCAACTAGTTTACTGGCTCATCTTGGTCCTGTATCTCGCCAAAATTCTACATTGCAGACGAGAAAGGAGGCGGTTGAGAAAATGAACCACCCAAATTTTTTGTGCAGTTCAACTGAAATGGAGCATCCCTGGCGTGCAGACTGATTAAGTGCCAGATGAATATACGCGTCAACCAACTTGTCTGGAATCTTTAGACTCCATGCCATACAGTTCGCTACCATATGTGCAGATAACCAAAAGGCACAAGTTGAGACCAAAGACTGGACTGCGTTTTTCTGGGCTATGCGCCAAGCAATATTTTTGGCGTTCACTCTCCTAATACTTGGAGTTTGACAATTGGTTGACGCCAGTTGATACTCAAATGAATATCGGCACTTCTTCTTGTCAACATCGATGCTTGTCTGAGTGAACTTTGGAGTACATAGCAGCAGCATAAGTACCTGTCCATCTGATCTTTTTGTGCAGTTCTACTAAAATCACCCGATGTAATGATTTGCCTGCGAGTTCAGGCTCCAAGTTACTCCTTTATGAAATCAGCAAACAATAGCACAATACCAAATTACCAATACATATGACAAGCACAATAATCAGTATAAAGACGAGTACCAACCTGTGTGAGGTAGCATATCAATTACTATTTCCTTTGACTGGAAGCCGAGATAAGCCAAGCGACTGACAGCAAAGGAAGAATGCAAGCCGAGATTAGCGACTAACAGGAAAGGAAGGAAGCTGTCGAGGCAATGAAGCACCCAAAGTTTTTGTGCAGTTCCACCAAAATTGAGCATCCCTATTGGCACATATATTGAGAGAGTGAGATTACTGTAATAGTGGGACTAGTTGATGAAGCATACACTAACAAATAGAAGCACCCTCATTATCTTAATGGGTAAAGTTAGCATTCCCTCCCTGCTCCACCACATGATTCACCTCATAGACAAACATACACACGTACATGATTCAGCATAGGGTGCTACTAAAGATTTGTTTAACTCCGACAGGAAAATTAGGCAGCAATAAATTAGTGGTACTTAAGTACTCCTAATTAATTAAGTGAGATAGCAGAAGTGGAAGGGCTCCCTAGAGGATCGTCTCACATGTAAGGTAGTCGTTGCCGGATCCCTTGAATGGCCTCGACTGAGGCCTCTCGCTTCAGCAAGATTGCCTTGGCACTGTTTACTCTTCTTCTTCTTCCTCTTCATGCTCTGTTTCTTAGTCTCCTCACCAGTTGGTGAAACCAAGTACATGATTGGCCTTCTATTTCAGAATTGGTTTTGTCAGTGAGGGAGTACAAGTGTACTAGTAAAAAATAGCATTATTTTCTCATGGCAGTCGCAAAATAGAGATGAACACATGCATTAAATATCATTCTTACCTAAAGGAAGGTTATGGTGCCAATATGGATGATGAGGATTGGAACACAGATCTCCCTTTGTGCAGTTCCACCGAAATGAACCAACTGTTCCATTCTGACATTCCAGTTAAACAGCACAAAAGTCACTTCTTTTAAGAAGAGTTTTGTGTAGTGCACCAAAAGGTCACAACAGCAACCAGGTGAAATGGATATCCCGGTTTGCACAAAAAGCTACAGAGGAAACAGTCAGAGTCTCAAACAATTACAGGCAAAAACATTTGGCTAAACTTGTCATGGCTTATAACAGTGGCATGGCTTCATTTTTACCAGGGGCATTAGATTAAGAACAGCTAAATATTTGGTATAAGGCCATGGGACAGTGGGTGCACCAGCAGTCCAGCACCATGTACCTAAACAGGGGCATAAAGTGGTGATTCATAGTTTGTTGCCCCGAGAAACAAACATCCAAGAAACATATCTGGGTTGGTCCCATTTTTGTTCACTCTAGCCACCTACTCCTATGTGTGGATAGCAAATCTAGTCCTGGTCATACCCACTGTGTACAGCGTTACCCTTATATTTCCCTTTTCGACCAAGAGACCGGTTGGATGACCAGTCTGTACTACTTTCACCCCCTTTCCTTCCTGTTTGTACCAAGTCTGATGTACTACATACTAAATTCCTCCACCCCCACTTTATTTCTTGTTTGAACCAAGTACAAGATTCGACTCCATGAAGTAGCTTTACCTCTAAAAATAGAAGAAAAAAATAGGTGACGTTGGACCATCCGATCGAGAGGGCTGAGAGGTAGAAAATGATGCACATGTAGCGACGTAGCGAGCTGGGGAAGTAGAGCTAAGGCGGTTTCGTAGGAAGATATACCTGAAGGTCGTCGGGATGTGGATAGGTGGGCGAAGGGAGGCCGGATCCGCCCACACTAGGGCAACGACGAAGGGATCGGAGGACCTCTCGCCGGCGCTCGCCCAGAGATAACGGTGCGGCCGGCAGTGGGTCTCCTCCCTCGCTGTCGACGATGGCCTAAATGCTGCCCCTCCTCCCCTTCACCGGCGGAGGGGGATACGTCCGGATCTGTAACCAGCGGTGAGGATAGAAAGACAGTGTTTTTTGAAGGGAGAAAGACAGTGTTACCACCCCTATCTTGTTTAGATCTGGAGAGGATGAGAGTGTGTGAATAGAGCAACCCTAGCAAGCAAGCGCGGAGGCTCCGGCCTATATATACGTATTGGGGTAGTTTTCCTTTTTCACTCCATCAAAACAATCATTTAAAATTGTGTACTACATGCCAGGTCGCCGTTTTTTTAGTTGTTGATTGTTTTTTGAGATAGCTACCAGCTTGTTCCAAGTGGTGTTACCGTGTGCCAGGTTGCACTTTATTTTTTGAGGGTGCCAGGTCGCACTTTGTATCGTTCAAGTCTGGTACAAGTCCCTCCATTAAATGAACAACCACCCCCTCGTAAAAATTGTGAAGAAGCCCACCGCTAAAATTATCGAAAACGTGGGTTGCCCCAACATGCATTATTATTTATATTTTCTACTCCCTCCATTCCTAAATATAAGTCTTTTTTATTAGCCACACCTAAGACAAGAATTTTTTTATTAGCAGTAAACCCCACATGTCATAGACACAAAAAGTGTGGCAAGATTCCCTTAGGCAAGCCAAAGTGTGTCTAGCAATTTGAGCAACTCAAGTTAGGCAAGTGTGGGAAAAATAATATGGCAACATAAGACAAACATAGTCACAATCCAAACAGCCCCGTAAATTTTTGTGACATGCATGAAAATTTGGTTAGTTAAATATATAGTCAAAATTTGGCAAGGTGCATCAAATCAACACATGCAAGTATCAAAAGGGAGGTCACGACATGCATGCATGTGTTGTACTCCCTCCGTTTCCAAATATAAGTCTTTTCAGAGATTGCAACAAGTGACTACATACGAAGCAAAATATGTCTACATACATCCGTATGTAGTAGTCCATTTGAAATGTGTAAAAAGACTTATATCGAGTGTAGTGCTTTGATGTGTCGTGTCAACTCGTACAAGACCGAGAAGTTTGATTACTACAACGCCCCCTCCCTCGCGCATGAGCGTGGTGGCGGGCAGGACTAGTAGGAGCTTTCGCTACACGCTTCTTGACGGCGGCGAACTTGCGGATGGAGTTGACCATCATGTGGTCCATGCGAGAGGCGAAGCCGGCGTCGGCGAGGGCTACGACGCCGGTGGTCGCCAGCACCGTCTGGAAATGCTGCGCGGTGCGGGGCCGCAGGCCGGCGCCTTGGATGATTTGGCACAGCCGACTGCCGCTCGCGACCATCGCCTCCATAGGTGCTTCTGGCTTCTGGTCACTTGGTCTGGGATTGGAGTGAGCAGTGTTGCGCAGTGATTCAGAAAGAACATTTATTGTCAATCTAACCCTGCCATCCATAGACCTCTTTGGTTTAGAGTTAGTTCAGGGTTAGAATCTAACTCTAACCTCTAACTGAGTTAGTAGAGTTCTCCTCGTCTCGGTTCATCACCATCATACTTTCCCCATTTCTGTGTTTTCAGTATCCTGCGAATCAAAGAGGCCCTTAGACTGGTTTAGGTCCGGTAGTTTTTTATAAACGTGTTATGTCCAAAATTTAATGAACGTGCTCCGGTTTCTAAGAAAATAATCTAGTTTCATGTAGTAATTCATTTATTTATTTATTCTTCTGCGGGGGGTTTGCATGTAATTCGTGAGGTCTGAAATGTAAAGTACCCTGGCATATGCTCTGAGTCGTGCATGCACTACGACCCAGATGCTCTATGTCCCACATGTCGGCGAAAGGGTGCACGTGGAAATAGCCTAAGAGTACATATAGGAGGATAAATGTGTGAAAAAATATGTACGGTGAAGCGTAGCTGTGGTTCGAAAAGGAGACCTAAAGTGATGACAGGTATAGGTCGCACGCACCCAACTAGTGGTAGTACTAGACATACGACTGCTTTTTCTCTAAAAAAAGAGGTACGAGTGCTCAGTACTCCTATTCTATCAACACGAGTCCCATCTGACAACAGCGTCTGTGCTACAGCTAGCTCTTCTCCCCCGTTTCTCTCTTCTAGTAATTCCAAACTCAGCCGACACCCGGTGGGCAGGGTGGGGATTTGCCGATGGTCGTTTGCTCAACTACGGCCCCACCTCACAGTGAAAACGTTACTACTGGAATAAAAATGCCATATACTCCTATACTAATAAAACATTAAGGCCACGAGGCGATGCAGTGCTGGTTACAGGAGGCAAGAAGAAGAGATGCATCGAACAGCGGCTAAGTAGCAGCGACTTTCGTGGCCAGGCCGACGTGCTTCTGAATAATGGCGTCCAAAGATTCCAGCCGCTGGAAGAAGGCCAACGTCTTTCTGTCCTCGCTGGCCTTGTAGTGGCCTATATAGACGATTTCCTCGTAGACGTGGATGTGCAGGTCGACGGTTTCTTGCATGGCGAGGCGCTGCGCGACGAGCGCGGCCTCGAGGTGCACATTCTTCATCGCGACCTCCGGCAACTGCAGGGCCACCGGGGCTTGAAAGAGTTCGTCACCATGGAGGCCGATGAGGGTGGCAGGCAATGAGGAGCCTGGGCGCGTGGGCTGGAGCAGTACGGCAAGGTCGTCCACATGCTTCTTGACGGCGGCGAACTTGCGGATGGAGTTGAACATCATGTCGTCCATGCGAGAGGCGAAGCCGGCATCGGCGAGGGCTACGACGCCGGCGGTCGCCAGCACCGTCTAGAAACGCTGCGCGGTGCGAGGCCGCAGGCCGGCGCCTTGGATGATTTGGCACAGCCGACTGCCGCTCGCGTCCATCGCCTCCATAGGTGCTTCGGGCTTCTAGTCACTTGGTCTTGGATTGGAGTGAGCAGTGTTGCGCAGAGACTAAGGAGTAGATGGATTGGAGTGGTGGGGCGCCTTTATATGAGAATCCAAACTCTGTTGCATTCACATCGTGCTGGCTCTATTCTGCTTCTCCAATTAATTCCCTCTGCTCCTTCAAAAAAAATTCCTTCTGCATGTAGAGTAATTTGAGGATGCATCACAACTTTTCTTATTCGTCTTTTTCTATCTTCCCACTCATCTCCACTATACCCCTCGTCTTCTAATTCCTTCCATTCGACCTGGCTTTTTTTCCGACAACTCAAAGCCGCTGCACCGACAGATAACATGCCGTGGATCATTGACCGTTCAACGTCTCGGGAACCGCTACCCTCTCCCTCCTTGGCATTCAAGCACCTATGGAGGCGACTGCCGCTCGCGTCTATCGCGTGTCAGGAGACGTTCCCGTCGACGATGAGGTGCCTATGGTGAATTCGTAAATTTCAAGTGATAGTACTAGTATACTCAATATTGTGCACCGCGACCAAGGCCGAGAGGAAAATGAGAGAACTACGTGTTTATTTACGGTGTAGATTCACTCATTTTGCTCCATATGTACTCCGTCTCAGTGTAGTCTAGTCACTTGTCAAAATATCAAGAAAGGCAAATACTCCTTTCTGGTTTACAGGGCTATACTAGCAAGTACTTACTACAATAGTGGGCTCACATAGCAATTTTGTCTCATGCAAGAGCCTGGCTATATGCGTGCTCCAAGGTTCGTAACTGCCACGTTCGGGTTGCACTTTGCTCTTCGCCTCTTCGAGAAGACAAACAATGATGTTACTACTACTGCTTCTACAGTATCGAATCCACTGCTGCATGTCCGTCCACCGTGAGCGGGAGGGATAGCTTGTTGTAGTACTATATAAGCAAAAGCCTGTCCTCGTCTGCGAGCCACCGCGTGCATGGGCGAGGGAGAAGGCGTGTAGTAGTAAAATCAAGCTTCTCCTTGTTGTACGAGTTGATGCGACACATCGTAGCACTGGCCCCACATGGTTGCCTCTAAACTTGGCTGAAAGACCCGTAGTGTACAATACTCCATTTGTTGCAACCTCTAACATTTACCCCACCACAAATTAAAATATATATTCCTGTCTTGACCAGATGAGCGTGCAAACTAGAATCACCAGGATGACAGGTAGGGCCAGAATATAATTTAATCAAAAAAATATAGCATGGAGCCGACCCCAACGATTTTAAGCTTACATGCATGGTACACGCTATCCTAGACTACTCTACACATGAAACTGTCACACGAGCATCCGGGCTGCACATGGCTCTTCGCCTCTTCGGGAAGTCGAACAAAATGATGGAGTACTACTGCTGTGGAGGAGTACTACAGTATGCTTCTGGCCATCTGACACCGACTGAACTGCTACATGTCCACCGCGTACGGGAGGGAGAGCGTGTAGCGAACGAAAGCTTCTCCTAGTCCTGCCAGCCACCACGCTCATGGGCGAGAGAGGGACGCAGCTTCATTGACTTACTGCTCCTGCCTTTGTGTCCATGGCAGGTGGGCCCAAGAGGTCGGTGGCTCACCTGTATTGCAGCCAAAGGTAGGTGCGGTTAAGGCGAGAGGGCGTTGTAGTAATCAAACTTCTCGGTCTTGTACGAGTTGACGCGACACATCAAAGCACTGCACTCGATATATTTCAATAATTTGCGTTTACTGATGCATTAATTACAACGCATGCATGCATGCCGTGACTCTCCTTTTGATACTTGCATGTGTTGATTTAATGCACCTTGAAGTTGTATGAATATGTGACGGTAAAGCTTTGTAATGCCCCGGCCCTAACAAAGCGAGAGATGGTTGTGCACGAGGAGGGCGAGATCATGCAGACGGAACAGGACCCGACGATGGAGCTCTCTATGGTCTCGATGGACCTCACCTTGCTCCACTGCCCCTTGTGCCTCTGCCCCTTGAAGCCTCCAGTGTCTGAGGTTCGAATACACCTCGTCCGTTCGGCTGATCGAGCAAGGTGCAGGTTTCTTGATTGATGTGTTGTTCGATTGATTTGTGTAGTGCAAGGGAGGGCACCTGGCTTGCGCGTACTGCCGCGTCGAGCGCCCCGGGAACCAGCGGCAGTGCCAGAAGTGCGAGCGCGGCGGTGGCTTCGACGTGCGGAACACGGCGGTGGACACCGTCCTCTCCTCGGTGAGGGTGGAGTGCCCATACGAAGGCTGTGGGCTCTACGTCACTTACCACAAGCTCGCCGATCACCAGAGCGTGTGTCCGCTCGCGCCCTGCAAATGCCTCGTGCCCGTCTGCGGCTACGAAGGCCCGCCGCCGTGGCTCTCCCACCACATCAGCACCATGCATCCCATGCCCGTGCACAGGATCCAGTACGGCAAGGCGCTCCAGCTGCAAGTGCCACTGTCGGAGCCACGGCTCTTGTTGTTCGCGGAGGAGGACGGCCGCGCGTTTTTCTTGGTCGGCGGCTGATACGTCTTCATCGTATCTATAATTTTTTATTGTTCCATCCCAATATTCTACAACTTTTATATACTTTTGGCAACTTTTTATACTATTTTTGGGGACTAACACATTGATCCAGTGCCCAGTGCCAGTTCCTGTTTGTTGCATGTTTTTGTTTTGCAGAATATCCATATCAAACGGAGTCCAAACGGGATAAAAACGGACGGAGATTATTTTTGGAATATTCGGAGAATATGGGAAGAAAAATCCACGCGAGACGGTGCCTGAGGGAGGCACGAGGCAGGGGGGCGCGCCCCTGACCCTCGTGGGCTCCCCGTAAGGCAGTCGATGCCCTTCTTCGGCCGCAAGAAAGCTAATTTTTAGAAAAAAAATCACAGCGAAGATTTCAGTCCAATCGGAGTTACGGATCTCCATATATATACGAAACGGTGGAAGGCGGCAGAGAGAATGCAGAAACAGAGAGAGAGACAGAGAGACAGATCCAATCTCGGAGGGGCTCTCGCCGCTCCCACGCCATGGAGGCTAAGGACCAGAGGGGAAACCCTTCTCCCATCTAGGGAGGAGGTCAAGGAAGAAGAAGACGAAGGGGCCCGCTCTCCCCTTCTCTTCTGGTGGCGCCGGAACGCTGCCGTGAACAAGCTCTCTACTAAAACTAATTTAGTTGTGTCTTTATCTAAACAGCCCCTACTATTTATTTACGCACTCTTTATTTTCTTGCTAACCTATCCAAAAACACCTACAAAGTACTTTTAGTTTCATACTTGTTTTAGGTAAAGCGAACGTTAAGCGTGCGTAGAGTTGTATCGGTGGTCGATAGAACTTGAGGGAATATTTGTTCTACCTTTAGCTCCTCGTTGGGTTCGACACTCTTACTTATCGAAAGAGGCTACAATTGATCCCCTATACTTGTGGGTTATCAAGACCTTTTTCTGGCGCCGTTGCCGGGGAGCAATAGCGTGGGGTGAATATTCTCATGTGTGCTTGTTTGCTTTATCACTAAGTAATTTTTATTTGCTGTTCTTAGTTTTTTTTATATTTAGTTATGGATATGGAACATGAAATACCAAAAAAATTAGGTGTACTTGCTGCTCATGGAGATGGGGAACCTCCTAAAACCCTCAATGCTGGTTATGTGACAGATATCATGTACTACTTTGATAATCCTGAGTAAACCCCATTCAATCTGGTAATGGGAGACACTTTAGATCAACGTGAATACTTTAGGGATTATCGCTTGACTCAAAAAGGGAAACTATTATGGGATCAAATTTATATGTTGAAGTGGTATGCTAGGAAACTATGCTTGAGATATGATTATACTTGTTGCTCTAGGATGAAGGCTCCACACCTTCCCTTTTCATGCAAATTTAATGATGATAAAACCTTGGCTTCTTATGCTAATGGTATATATGATTACTATGATGTGGAACAAATAGAAGAATTCGTTGCTTTTATGGGTGCTTAAGAAATTGAATCTATGTTTAAAGAGTTTGAAGATTTTGATTATTCAGTTTATAGACCCAAAATTTTTGCTATACTTAAATATTGTATGAATTCAATTCCGATATTGATAATTTTATTGAGAAAGTCTCCACTGTCCAAGAAGAGACTAATACTTTGCAGGAATCTATGGAAGAAGAAATTGGTGAAACTGTGAGCTCATTGGATGAAAAAGATTAGGAGGAGAGCGAAGAACAAAAGGAGGAAGAGCGGATTGATCACCCGTGCCCACCTTCTAATGAGAGTAACTCTTCAACTCATACATTGTTTAATTTCCCTTCGTGCTTACCGAAGGATGATTGCTATGATGATTGTTATGATCCCATTGATTCTCTTGAAATATCCCTTTTTTATGATGCTTGCTATGCTTTTGGCCAAGATGCCAATATGAATTATGCTTACGGAGATGAACTTGCTATAGTTCCTTATATTAAACATGAAATTGTTGCTATTGCACCCACACATGATAGTCCTATTATCTTTTTGAATTCTCCCAACTACACTATATCGGAGAAGTTTGCACTTATTAAGGATTATATTGATGGGTTGCCTTTTACCGTTGCACATGATGATTTTGATGAACATGATATGCATGTGCTTGCTGCTCCTACTTGCAATTATTATGAGAGAGGAACTATATCTCCACCTCTCTATGTTTCCCACACGAAAAAATTGCAAGAAACTGTTTATACTATGCATTGGCTTTTACTATGTGTGCATGAATTGTTCTTTTATGACATGCCAATGCATAGGAAGATAGTTAGACTTCGTCATTACTTTATATATGTTGCCTTGTGCTCAATACTAAAATACAAATCATTGTTAATTAAAATTGGCTTTGATATACCTTGGGATCCGAGTGGATTCACTACTTGAGCACTATATGCCTAGCTTAATGGCTTTAAAGAAAGCGCTGCCAGGGAGACAACCCGGAAGTTTTAGATAGTCATTTATTTCTGTTGAGTGCTTTTATATAGTTTAAAATCAACAAAAATAAAGAGGGGAACCCGAAACTTTTCAAAAAGGAAAGTGAAAGTGAGAAAGAGAAGCATTGTTGAAGTGGGAGCTAGCCTTGAACTTTGTTCATGCTCACGGCAACTTTGTGAGTCTTGATTACAGGAACTTTTCAACAAAAATAATTATCCCCTTTTACAATTCCATTGTATTATAAAAATAATGTGCCAAGGTTTGCCTTTATGATGTTTACAATGCTTGATGGTTTGTGCGGTGCAGGACAGAAACTTTGGCTGTAGTACGCGATTTTACATTTTTTACTGGAACGTCAAATGGTTCTGATTCTTTTTGCAATGTCTTTCTATACAAAGTTTTTATTGTTCCTAATTTTGGCAGAATTTTTCAAGGATAAGAAGTATGGTGAATGTTCAGATTATTACAGACTGTTCTGTTTTAGACAGATTTTGTTTTTGATGCATAGTTTGCTTGTTTTGATGAAACTATCAATTTATATCAGTGGATTAAGCCATGTAAAAGTTATATACAGTAGCTACAATGCAAAAACAAAATAAAAATTGATTTTCAACAGTACTTAGAGTAGTGATTTGCTTTATTATACTAACGGATCTTACCGAGTTTTCTGTTGAAGTTTTGTGTGGATGAAGTGTTCGATGATCGAGAAGGTTTCGATGTGAGAAGAAGGAAGAGAGGCAAGAGCTCAAGCTTGGGGATGCCCGAGGCACCCCAAGTAAATATTCAAGGATACTCAAGCATCTAAGCTTGGGGATGCCCCGGAAGGCATCCCCTCTTTCTTCAACAAGTATCGGTATGTTTTCGGATTCGTTTCGTTCATGCGATATGTGCAATCTTGGAGCGTCTTTTGCATTTAGTTTTCACTTTTTCTTTTATGCACCATGCTGGTATTAGATAGTCCTTGGTTGAATTATAGAATTCTCTTTGTACTTCACTTATATCTTTTGAGTGTGGCTTTATAGAATGCTTCATGTGCTTCACTTATATTATTTGAAGTTTGGATTGCCTGTTTCTCTTCACATAGAAAACCGCCATTTGTAGAATGCTCTTTTGCTTCACTTATACTTGTTAGAGCATGGGCATATCTTTTGTAGAAAGGATTAAACTCTCTTGCTTCACTTATATCTATTTAGAGAGTTGACAGGAATTGGTCATTCACATGGTTAGTCATAAAATCCTACATAAAACTTGTAGATCACTGAATATGATATGTTTGATTCCTTGCAATAGTTTTGCGATATAAAGATGGTGATATTAGAGTCATGCTAGGGGGTAGTTGTGGATTAGTATAAATACTTGTGTTGAAGTTTGTAATTCCCGTAGCATGCACGTATGATGAACCGTTATGTGATGAAGTCGGAGCATGATTTATTTATTGATTGTCTTCCTTATGAGTGGCGGTCGGGGACGAGCGATGGTCTTTTCCTACCAATCTATCCCCCTAGGAGCATGCGCGTAGTACTTTGTTTCGATGACTAATAGATTTTTCCAACAAGTATGTGAGTTCTTTATGACTAATGTTGAGTCCATGGATTATACGCACTCTCACCCTTCCATCATTGCTAGCCTCTTCGGTACCGTGCATTGCCCTTTCTCACCTCGAGAGTTGGTGCAAACTTTGCCGATGCATCCAAACCCCGTGATACGATACGCTCTATAACACATAAGCCTCATTATATCTTCCTCAAAACAGCCACCATACCTACCTATCATGGCATTTCCATAGCCATTCCGAGATATATTGCCATGCAACTTCCATCATCATCA
Source organism: Triticum aestivum (assembly GCF_018294505.1). Taxonomy (NCBI): domain Eukaryota; kingdom Viridiplantae; phylum Streptophyta; class Magnoliopsida; order Poales; family Poaceae; genus Triticum; species Triticum aestivum. Next base: position 106,618,378 of record NC_057808.1, on the reverse strand, counting down.
TATACATGACTTGAGCATTTATTGTCATATTTCTTTGCATGATCGTAAGATAGCTAGCATGATGTTTTCATGGCTTGTCCTTTTTTGATGTCATTGCTACGCTAGATCATTGCACATCCCGGTACACCGTCGGAGGCATTCATATAGAGTCATATCTTTGTTCTAGTATCGAGTTGTAATATTGAGTTGTAAGTAAATAAAAGTGTGATGATCATCATTATTAGAGCATTGCCCCAGTGAGGAAAGGATGATGGAGACTATGATTCCCCCACAAGTCGGGATGAGACTCCGGACTTTACAAAAAATAAAAGAGGCCAAAGAAGCCCAAATAAAAAAAAGAGGCCAAACAAGCCCACCAAAAAAATAAAAAAATAAAAAAGAGAAAGAAAAAAATGAGAGAAAAAGAGAGAGGGGCAATGTTACTATCCTTTTACCACACTTGTGCTTCAGAGTAGCACCATGTTCTTCATATAGAGAGTCTCTTGAGTTATCACTTTCATATACTAGTGGGAATTTTCATGATAGAACTTGGCTTGTATATTCCGATGATGGGCTTCCTCAAATGCCCGAGGTCTTCATGAGCAAGCAAGTTGGATGCACACCCACTTAGTTTCAGTTTGAGCTTTCATACACTTATAGCTATAGTGCATCTGTTGCATGGCAATCCCTACTCCTCACATTGACATCAATTGATGGGCATCTCCATTGCCCGTTGATTAGCCGCGTCGATGTGAGACTTTCTCCTTTTTTGTATTCTCCACACAACCTCCACCATCATATTCTATTCCACCTATAGTGGTATGTCCATGGCTCACGCTCATGTATTGCGTGAAAGTTGAAAAGGTTTGAGAACGTCAAAAGTATGAAACAATTGCTTGGCTTGTCATCGGGGTTGTGCATGATATGAATATTTTGTGTGGTGAAGATGGAGCATAGCCAGACTATATGATTTTGTAGGGATAACTTTCTTTGGCCTTGTTATTTTGAAAAGACATGATTGCTTTATTAGTAGGCTTGAAGTATTATTGTTTTTATGTCAAATGATAGACTATTGCTTTGAATCACTCATGTCTTAATATTCATGCCATGATTGGATACATGATCAAGATTATTCTAGGTAGCATTCCACATAAAAAATTATCTTTTTTATCATTTACCTACTCGAGGACGAGCAGGAATTAAGCTTGGGGTGCTGATACGTCTCCGTCGTATCTATAATTTTGGATTGTTCCATGCCAATATTCTACAACTTTTATATACTTTTGGCAACTTTTTATACTATTTTTTGGGACTAACATATTGATCCAGTGCCCAGTGCCAGTTCCTGTTTGTTGCATGTTTTTGTTTGCAGAATATCCATATCAAACGGAGTCCAAACGGGATAAAAACGGACGGAGATTATTTTTGGAATATTCGGAGAATATGGGAAGAAAAATCCACGCGAGACGGTCCCCGAGAGAGGCACGAGGCAGGGGGGCGCGCCCCACCCCCCTGGGCGCGCCCCTAACCCTCGTGGGCTCCCCGTAAGGCGGTTGATGCCCTTCTTCGGCCGCAAGAAAGCTAATTTTTAGAAAAAAAATCACGGTGAAGATTTCAGTCCAATCGGAGTTACGGATCTCCATATATATACGAAACGGTGAAAGGCGGCAGAGAGAATGCGGAAACAGAGAGAGACAGAGAGACAGATCCAATCTCGGAGGGGCTCTCGCCGCTCCCATGCCATGGAGGCCAAGGACCAGAGGGGAAACCCTTCTCCCATCTAGGGAGGAGGTCAAGGAAGAAGAAGACGAAGGGGCCCCCTCTCCCCTTCTCTTCTGGTGGCGCCGGAACGCTGCCGTGGCCATCGTCATCACCGCAATCTTCACCAACAACTTCACCGCCATCATCACCAACTCTTCCCCCCTCTATGCAGCGGTGTGACCTCTCTTTTACCCGCTGTACTCTCTACTTAAACATGGTGCTCAACACTATATATTATTTCCCAATGATGTATGGCTATCCTATGATGTTTGAGTAGATCCGCTTTGTCCTATGGGTTAATTGATGATCGTGATTGGTTTGAGTTGCATGTTTTATTATTGGTGCTGTCCTATGGTGCTCTACGTTTCGCGCAAGCATGAGGGATTCCCACTGTAGGGTTTGCAATATGTTCATGATTTGCTTATGGTGGGTGGCGTGAGTGACAGAAGCACAGACCCGGGTAAGTAGGTTGTTTGCGTATGGTATAAAGGGGACTTGATACTTTAATGCTATGGTTGGGTTTTACCTTAATGATCTTTAGTAGTTGCGGATGCTTGCTAGAGTTCCAATCATAAGTGCATATGATCCAAGTAGAGAAAGTATGTTAGCTTATGCCTCTCCCTCAAATAAAATTCCAATAGTGATTACCGGTCTAGTTATCGATTGCCTAGGGACAAATAACTTTCTTGTGTGAAAACAAGCTCTCTACTAAAACTAATTTAGTTGTGTCTTTATCTAAACATCCCCTACTATTTATTTACGCACTCTTTATTTTCTTGCTAACCTATCCAAAAACACCTACAAAGTACTTTTAGTTTCATACTTGTTTTAGGTAAAGCGAACGTTAAGCGTGCGTAGAGTTGTATCGGTGGTGGATAGAACTTGAGGGAATATTTGTTCTACCTTTAGCTCCTCGTTGGGTTCGACACTCTTACTTATCTAAAGAGGCTACAATTGATCCCCTATACTTGTGGGTTATCAGCGGCGTGCTCGACATCGGCGCGCCTATCGCCGTGTCGGTCGTCTGCATCAGAGCGGGGGTGTCCCCACTGCCGCACTACATGGCCAAGCTGTGGGCGAACGGCCCGCCGGGGGAGCCCAAAGGCAGGACCGACGCCGTCAAGGTGGAAATGGAGGTGACAAGCAGCAGGGATCCCGGCGACGTCGTCGTGCAGGAGCTGACCTTCTTCACAGTTCCGCCCAAGCTGCTGCCCGGGGCTAAGCTGATGTCCCTCCACATTCAGATTGACACGCTCACGTCCTAAATGATTCTACAGTGCCTTCTATTTATCTTAGTAATATGCTAATATAGGGGTTAGCTCGGTCTACTTTAGCTTAAGAGATGGTGGGTTTTGGTGGCGATGAAGCAATTACCTCGACATCAGATCAGCAGTGAAAGTAATTTTGAACAGTCGAATGGATATTTTGTGTCTATTGGATATAAAGATCCTTTGGGTAAGAAGTAATAGCTTATATGCTTTTTTCGAAACGGAACAGCGATACTAGTATAATTTTTGTTGACATGCACTAATATTTTTGAAAAGGACGCCGGGCTGTAGCTAGAAGGGCGGTTGGGACGCGGCATCGGCCCTGTAGCGACCAGACCTCAACAGTCTGATCTCTGTGCATCAGTGTCATCCCTGGATCGGTAATGCTGACACGCACAGTACTTGAGGATTTATAACAGAGTAGAAATCACACACTTAATACATCGAATGTCCCAAAAGAGAACTTATTACAATAAAAATGGCTTAAGGCCATCTAATACGATAACAGCGGAAGGCTTGGAAGATAAAGTGAGTCCATCAACTCCAACGGCATCACTGAGTGAAAGACCACGACCTAAGGCTCCTTACTCATCGTCTGAAAAGTCTGCAACACGATACGTTGCAGCCCGAAAACGGGTCAGCACATGGAATATGCTGGCAAGGCAACACAAAAGAGTAATGAACAGAATAAAGCTATCACTACATGCATATATGGCTGGTGGAGGCTTTATGGTTAATAAGTTTTGCGAAAAGCCAATTTTTTCCTACAACAAAGGAATAAATTTTTATTTAACTACAAAGTTGGTTGAAAACATTGAGAATGGTAAACCCCATCTCAATCCCAATTAAAAGGTAATTAATAACCCAACAAAATTAATTTAGAGTGATGAGATCAACATGATAATCCAAGAACTAGATACTCAAGATATCCATAACCGGGGACACGGATAACCATGATTAGTTTGTACACTCTACAGAGGTGTGCGCACTTTTCCCCGCAAGACTCGATCTCCTCCGTTGGATTTCTCGCTCTTCATAATGTTTGAGAAACAGATGACCGAGACACAGTCTTTCCGAAGAGGTCCCCTTAACCGATAGATAGGCCTGTACACCTACAATCCCCTACATCTGCTAGCCCATCATGGAAAGGTTTCGCACAACTTACTCAACTATGCCAGAGCCCATAATGGCATGTGACTGCACACGGAAGTTTCTAGCATGAATAATCTTATGATCCCTTTGAGCCTGGTTGGCAGTCCATAGGAAAATCACATGGTACCCCGGGATTTCCAAAAATACAGACAACACTGGGTTCCCCAGGTGCCTCAATCCACCCAGATGTGTATTAAAGTTGCCACCTTAAGTTAGCTACTAATTAACAATACTCACATCTGTCATGAATACACTCAAACCCAAACCACGTCTACGAGCATAGCATAGCAATATAAGCAACGTAGAAGTAACTCCCATAGGTTTGATAATACACAGGTGAATAGGTACTACCTCATCTACTTCCCAAACCCACAATTTAATCAGATCCTAACCATGCAATTGTTTGAGGATTGATCTAATGCAATAAAACTGGGTAGTAAAGAGGAATGATCAAAGTGTTACTTGCCTTGCTGATGATCCGTGAAACCTAGAGACTCGTAGTAGCACGCTTCACACTCCGGGTACTCTAACGCAAACAAACAAGCATAAAATAAGCAATCATGCAAAGATGCACGGGTAAAACTCAAATAAGAAGATCTAACCAGAAAGTTCAACTTAAGAACTCCGGTTTGCAAAAAGAATCAAATCAAACGAAGCAACAAAACTCAAACTGCGAAGGAAACATGCTTCGATTACTAATCTGGACTAAAGTCAAATTTTACAGTAGCAGAAACTTGTTTAAGTTGTTTAAGACGAAACTCTAGGCGCTTGAATCACCTGATTCCGATAAACGAGCGAAAAGATAAACTAAAATGAAAATCGGATCAGAAATCGCGATCGGAAATAATCGCGAAAAATCCGAGAAAAAGAAAACTGACGAACAGGCTAACGAACGAACGTTCGCTGTCTGCGGCTAAACGGTGAAAACCGTTCGTTAAAATGAACGAACGAACGGGCGTTGGCTAAATAAGTAAACCGGAAAAAAATGATCTAAAATAAAAAACGGGATCTAGGGTTTCGAAAAAAACCGATCGGTTTTCTCGCGAAAAGCGAGGGCAGCGGCAGCGACTACCTCCGGCGAGGTCCGGCGAAACGGCGGCGGCGGCGGGCGGCTCCGGCGGTGGGGTCGGGCGACGGCGGGGCTCGGGACGGGCGGCGGTGGCGTGCGGCGGCGGCGGCAACGGCGACGGCGGCGAGCGGTGCTGGCGGCGGCAGCGCGGGCGGTGGCGCGGCGAGGCTCCGGCGGCGGCGGTGGGTTCGAGCGGCGGCTAGGGTTTCGGGTGCGGGGGCTGCGGCTCGGGCCTCCGCGGCTTATAAGGGCCGGCCGGGCTAGTGTCCAGGTCGGACATGGCCTGGTTAGGTCGGTATCTTTTTTTTAAATAATTCTGCACAGAAAAACGAATAAAAGAAATACTAAATGGACTCCAAAAATCCTGAAATAAATTTTCCCCCGATCTCTAAAAATCTACCGGACAAGGTGAACATTTATTTGGGACTCTAATGCAATTTTGAAAAATGCATATTTTTCCTAATTCAAATAATATAGTGATAAAACTCCGAATAAAAATCTTATTTGATTTTAATATTAAATCTCCAATATTTCTTTATTTTGAGGAAGTCATTTTATCCTCTCTATTTTATTTTTATAAAATAAATATTCGAAGAGAAAATAATCAAAATCAAACGATCCTCTTTTCAAAAATTTGAGAAAACTCAAATATGAAAATAACGAAATCCCCAACTCTCTCTGTGGGTCCTTGAGTTGCGTAGAATTTCTAGGATCAAAGCAAAATGCAATAAAATATGATATGCAATGATGATCTAATGCATAACATTCCAAATTGAAAATTTGGGATGTTACAAACCTACCCCCCTTAAGATGAATCTCGCCCTTGAGATTCGGGTTGGCTAGAAAATAGGTGAGGGTGATCCTTTCGTAGGTCTTCCTCTCGTTCCCAGGTGGCTTCATCCTCGGTATGGTGGCTCCACTGAACCTTGCAAAACTTGATAACCTTGTTGCGTGTGACTCAGCTGGCAAACTCAAGAATCTTGACTGGTTTGTCCTCGTAAGTCAAGTCGGTATCCAACTGAATCGCTTCCAGTGGCACTGTATCTCTCAGAGGGATATCAGCCATCTCTGCGTGGCACTTCTTCAACTGAGAAACGTGGAACACATCGTGAACTCCTGACAATCCTTCGGGCAATTCCAACTTGTAAGCAACTTCTCCCATACGTTCCAAAACTTTGTATGGCCCCACAAAACGTGGTGCTAATTTTCCCTTAACTCCAAAGCGCTTCACTCCTCGGAGTGGGGACACACGAAGATACAGTCTGTCTCCAACTTCATAAACTGTCTCCTTGCATTTAGAATCCGCATAGCTCTTCTGCCTGGACTGGGCTACCTTGAGTCTATCGTGAATCAGCTTAACCTTCTCTTCAGACTCTTTAATCAAATCTGGTCCAAACAACTGACGGTCTCCAACTTCATCCCACAACAACGGTGTCCTGCACCTCCTTCTGTACAATGCTTCGAAAGGGGCCATCTTCAAACTGGCTTGATAGCTGTTGTTGTAAGAGAACTCTGCGTAAGGCAAATTGTCGTCCCAACTAGATCCATAGTCTAGTGCACAAGCTCTCAACATGTCCTCCAGAATCTGATTGACTCTCTCAGTCTGTCCATCTGTCTGCGGGTGAAAAGCTGTACTGAACTCTAGCCTAGTTCCCAAAGTTTCATGCAACTGATTCCAAAACTTTGAGGTAAACTGGGTTCCTCTATCTGATACAATGGTCCTCGGAACCCCATGCAAACATACGATCCTGGTCATGTATATCTTTGCCAACTTAGCACTGGTGTAAGTGGTCTTCACTGGGATGAAATGTGCTACTTTCGTCAAACGATCGACTACAACCCATATCGAATCATAGCCTGAATGATTCCTGGGCAATCCCGTGATAATGTCCATGCCTAGTTTATCCCGCTTCCATTCGGGTATCGGCAATGGTTGTAGCAATCCTGCTGGCTTCTGATGCTCTGCCTTCACTCTCTGACATACATCACAAACTGCTACATACTCCGCAATATCCTTCTTCATTCCGGTCCACCAGAAACTATCCTTCAAATCCAAATACATCTTGGTATTGCCTGGGTGAATCGAATATGGCGAATCATGGGCCTCCTGCAAAATCAGCTTCCTGATCTCCGGATCATTTGGCACATATACGCGGTCCTCAAACCATAATGTATCGTGCCCATCCTCACGAAATCCTTTAGCCTTTCCATTGCTCATCCTTTCCTTTATCTCGGCAATCTCCTTGTCCGTCTTCTGAGCTTCTCTGATCTTATCCATCAAAGTAGACTGAATCTCCAATGCTGCTACATAGCCTCTCGGAACTATCTCCAAACATAGCTCGCAAAGATCCTCTGCTAACCCCTTGGGTAACTCTCCGGTCATGAGTGTATTGACATGACTCTTACGGCTCAACGCATCGGCTACTACATTAGCCTTTCTGGGATGATAATGCAATCTCATATCATAATACTTAATGAGTTCCAACCATCTCCTCTGCCAGAGATTCAACTCCTTCTGCGTGAAGATATACTTCAAACTCTTGTGATCCGTGTATACCTCACAATGGTTTCCGATGAGAAAATGTCTCCAAGTCTTCAACGCATGCACTACGGCTGCTAACTCCAAATCATGCGTAGCATAATTTAACTCATGGGGTTTAAGCTGTCATGAGGCATTTGAAACAACTCTTCCCTCCTGCATAAGTACGGCTCCAAGTCCTCGACGAGAAGCATCGCAATACACTTCATAATCCTTGCGTTGATCTGGCAGAATCAACACTGGTGATGTAACCAAGCGTTTCTTCAACTCCTGAAAACTGGCCTCACATTCCTCAGTCCATTTGAACATGGTGTCCTTCTTTAACAACTCCGTCATAGGCTTTGCAATCTTCGAGAAATTCTCAATGAACCTCCGGTAGTATCCTGCGAGTCCAAGAAAACTCCGGATCTCTCCAACTGACGTGGGTGCCTCCCAATTTGTCATAGTGACAACTTTGGTGGGGCTACCGCTATTCCTTCTCCGGATATAACATGTCCGAGGAATCCAACTTCCTTCAACCAAAACTCACACTTGCTGAACTTGGCGTATAACTGATGTTCTCTGAGCTTCCCAAGTACTAAACGCAAATGCTCTTTATGCTCCTCTTCATTCTTTGAGTAGACCAGAATATCATCAATGAACACTACGACGAACTTATCCAAAAACTCCATAAACACCTTGTTCATCATGTTCATAAAATAGGCAGGTGCGTTAGTCAGGCCAAATGACATAACGGTATACTCATATAGCCCGTACCTCATGGTAAAAGCTGTCTTATGTATATCCTGCTCTCGAATCTTCAGCTGGTGATACCCTGATCGCAGATCGATCTTGGAAAACACCTTAGCTCCTTGCAGCTGGTCAAACAAATCATTGATCATCAGCAGTGGGTACTTGTTCTTGATCGTTACTTCATTCAATCCATGATAATCAACAACCATCCTTAACGATCCATCCTTCTTTTCCACTAGAAGCACTGGTGATCCCCAAGGTGACGAACTTGGGCCAATATAACCTTTATCCAGTAACTCCTTAATCTGCTTCTTAATTTCCTCCTAATCCTTTGCGGGCATTCTGTACGGTCTCTTAGATATTGGCCTTGTGCCTGGCAAAAGCTCAATCAAAAACTCAATGTCTCTATCCGGTGGCATGCCCGGCAACTCTTCTGGAAATACATCCGGGAAATCCTTCACCACTGGTACTTCCTCCTGTACAACTCCTGATAAGGAATTTACTTGAGTCCTATTCGGCACATGCCGGGATACATACTTGATCCTTCTTCCTTCTGGGGTGGTGAGCAAAATCGACTTACTGGCGCAATCGATGTTTCCTCCATACATCGATAGCCAATCCATACCCAGAATCACATCCAAACCTTGCGACTCCAAAATTATCAGATCTGAGGGGAAAACATGCCTACCTATGGTCAATGGCATCTGAAAACATCCTTGGCTTGCCATATACTCTGCTCCTGGCGAGCTTACTAACATAGGTGTACTAAGAACTTTGGTGGGCAGTTTATACTTATCCAGAAATCCCCTTGATATGTATGAATGTGATGCACCAGTATCAAAAAGAACGACTGCAGTAAATGACTTAACCAAAAACTTACCTATTACTGCATCTGGCTCAGCTTCAACCTCCACGTTAATGTGGTTCACTTGTCCCCTATTGAAAGGGTTGGGCTTCTTCCCAGAGCTTCCATTGTCGTTTCCATTCTTAGCTTCAGGACATTCATTGGCGTAATGTCCGGTCTTCTGGCACTTGTAGCAAGTAACGTGGCTTAGATCTTTCTTGGCGGGCGTTGTCGGGTTGGAACGGTTCTGTCCGTTGCTTCCTCCATTACCATTACCATTCTTGGAGCCACTATGGTTGTCCGAACTTCCTCCAGTGTGATTGTGACCTCCATGGTTATGCTGAAGGGTTCCTCCCGAGTTCGGGGTAAAACGGGGTCTCTGCTGAGCTCCAGAATTATACTTCCCTTGTCCATACTTCCTCTTGCGGTTGTCAATCTGCTGCTGCTTCCCTTCAATCATGAGAGCTCTATCTACCAACTCCTGGTAGTTATTGAAATTTGCCACCATCAGCTGCATGCTCAGCTCATCATCCAGTCCTTCCATAAACTTCTCCTGCTTAGCTGCATCCGTAGCGACGTCATCTGGGGCATAACGTGCTAGCTTACTAAAGTCATCCACATACTGGCCAACGGTGCGCCCTCCTTGGTGTAAGTTGCGAAACTCACGCTTCTTCATGGCCATAGCTCCTGTTGATACATGGGCAGTGCGAAAAGCCTGCTGGAACTGGTCCCATGTAACAGTGTCGATGGGGTAAGTGGCTGTGAAATTTTCCCACCATGATGTTGCGGGTCCATCAAGCTGATGTGCGGCAAAACGCACTCTCTCCGCATCTGTGCATCCTGTAGTGGTCAACTCCCTTCCAATCTTGCGGAGCCAATCATCTGCAACTATCGGCTCGGTGCTACTGGAGAATACCGGCGGATTCGGCCTTAGAAAACGGGCTAAGTGATCAACAGGTGGTGGTGGTGGTGGGTTGTTGTTATTGTTGTTCCCCTGATTTTGATTCTGGACTAGTATCTGCATCAATGCATTCTGCTGCTGGATCAACTGAGTGAGCTCCGGTGGGAAAGCAAATTCATTGTCGCTTCTCGGAGGCATCTTGCTGAGTTTAGAAAAGGTGAGAAAACAGAGTAGAATGAGGTCTAGGGGAAAACACTACCCATATGCACATGAGACAAACACAAACATATCACTCACTCAATCAAGCAAGGGCATACAATCGGTCTAGAACTATCGTTACAAAAGTGCTCGGACTATACTATATACATGGTGGAATACTACTACTGATATGGTGGTCGACTAGAAAAATTGATCGGTCGAAGACTCCATGATATCCGCTCCAGCTTCATCAACATAGTCATCATCGCTATCGTCGGGGTCCGAGTCGGTGTCGTCGATGATGATGTAGTTCTCCGGGCAAGTGGAACCGTCATCTTCTCCTCCTGGCGCGGGGTCTCCCATGAAAACTCCTAGCTTCCTTGTCAAGTCGTCATTCTTCTCCACTAGTATGATGATTTCCTCCTCATAATCTTCGCGAGTAGCCTTGAGTTCTTCCTCCAGCTCTGTGATCCTTGTCATCGCCTTCTTCAAATCTATCATGCCTGCGCACATCTGGTTCTCCTGGCGTCGAATGTGCTGGTTTAACTCCTGGCTGAAAGCTGCAATCGATCTATCCTTCCTGGTGCTGATCATCTCCCATTGCTCATCTCGGCGCCCACAAATCTGGTAAATAGTATCCTTGAGATCCTTGTGGTAAACTTCTCCAATGCGTCCCATGGTGATGTGGGCTGCCATACTCTTTCCTAGACTCCAGGTTGTTGCATCAAAGGAAAATTCTATGGGCTCAGTGACTGGCGTAAATGTCCTTCCTGGAACTTGAACTTGAATCATCCAGTGCTCCTCTTCTGGTAAAGTGGCGTTGTAAGTCCCGGTGAAGCTTGGTATTCCGATGTTCAGGTACCTAGTGACTTCCTTCAAGTGGCGTCCAAAAGGTGTGTCTTCATCCGGTTGTGCAAACTTGTTCCTTGTCTCTGCCACCCTAAAGAGTAGAAAATGGAGAGGAGTTAGAAATGAGAAGAGAGTAGTGATCTAGGGCTTTAGCTTAGTAGTCGTGTCCTACAGTCAACGTGTGCTCTGATACCATCTTGTAGCGACCAGACCTCAATAGTCTGATCTCTGTGCATCAGTGTCATCCCTGGATCGGTAATGCTGGCACGCACAGTACTTGAGGATTTATAACAGAGTAGCAATCACACACTTAATACATCGAATGTCCCAAAAGAAAACTTATTACAATAAAAATGGCTTAAGGCCATCTAATACGATAACAGCGGAAGGCTTGGAAGATAAAGTGAGTCCATCAACTCCAATGGCATCACTGAGTGAAATACCACGACCTAAGGCTCCTTACTCGTCGTCTGAAAAGTCTGCAACATGATATGGTGCAGCCCGAAAACAGGTCAGCACATGGAATATGCTGGCAAGGCAACACAAAAGAGTAATGAACAGAATAAAGCTATCAGTACATGCATATATGGCTGGTGGAGGCTGTATGGTTAATAAGTTTTGCGAAAAGCCAATTTTTTCCTACAACAAAGGAATAAATTTTTATTTAACTACAAAGTTGGTTGAAAACATTGAGAATGGTAAACCCCATCTCAATCCCAATTAAAAGGTAATAATAACCGAGCAAAATTAATTTAGAGTGATGAGATCAACATGATAATCCAAGAACTACATACTCAAGATGTCCATAACTGGGGACACAGCTAACCATGATTAGTTTGTACACTCTGCAGAGGTTTGCGCACTTTTCCCCACAAGACTCGATCTCCTCCGTTGGATTTCTCGCACTTCATAATGTTTGAGAAACGAATGACCGAGACACAGTCTTTCCGAAGAGGTCCCCTTAACCGATAGATAGGCATGTACACCTACAATCCCCTACATCTGCTAGCCCATCATGGAAAGGTTTCCAACAACTTACTCAACTATGCCAGAGCCCATAATGGCATGTGGCTGCACACGGAAGTTTCTAGCATGAATAATCTTATGATCCCTTTGAGCCTGGGTGGCAGTCCATAGGAAAATCACACGGTATCCCGGGATTTCCAAAAATACAGACAACACTGGGTTCCCCAGGTGCCTCAATCCACCCAGATGTGTATTAAAGTTGCACCTTAAGTTAACCATTAATTAACAATACTCACATCTGTCATGAATACACTCAAACCCAAACCACGTCTACGAGCATAGCATAGCAATATAAGCAACATAGAAGTAACTCCCATAGGTTTGATAATACACAGGTGAATAGGTACTAACTCATCTACTTCCCAAACCCACAATTTAATCAGATCCTAACCATGCAATTGTTTGAGGATATATCTAATGCAATAAAACTGGGTAGTAAAGAGGTATGGTCAAAGTGTTACTTGCCTTGCTGATGATCCGTGAAACCTAGAGACTCGTAGTAGCACGCTTCGCACTCCGGGTACTCTATCACAAACAAACAAGCATACAATAAGCAATCAAGCAAAGATGCACGGGTAAAACTCAAATAAGAAGATCTAACCAGAAAGTTCAACTTAAGAACTCGGGTTTGCAAAAAGAATCAAATCAAACGAAGCAACAAAACTCAAACTGCGAAGGAAACATGCTTCGATTACTAATCTGGACTAAAGCCAAATTTTACAGTAGCAAAAACTTGTTTAAGTTGATTAAACAAAAAGAGGGCTTCGAGCCGAAACTCTAGGCGCTTGAATTGCCTGATTCCGATAAACGAGCGAAATGATAAACTAAAACGAAAATCGGATACGAAATCGCGATCGGAAATAATCGCGAAAAATCCGAGAAAAAGAAAAACCGACGAACAGGCTAACGAACGAACGTTCGCTGTCTGCGGCTAAACGGTGAAAACCGTTCGTTAAAATGAACGAACGAACGGGCGTTCGCTAAATAAGTAAACCAGAAAAAACCGATCTAAAATTAAAAAACGGGATCTAGGGTTTTGAAAAAAACCGATCGGTTTTCTCGCGAAAACTGAGGGCGGCGGCGGCGACTACCTCCGGCGAGGTCCGGCGAAACGGCGGTGGCGGACGGCTCCGGCGGTGGGGTCGGGCGGCGGCGGGGCTCGAGACGGGCGGCGGCGGCAACGGCGACGGCGGCGAGCGGCTCTGGCGGCACGCAGCTCCGGCGGCCGCGGCGGGTTCGAGCGGCGGCTAGGGTTTCGGGTGCGGGGGCTGCGGCTCCGGCCGGCCGGGCTAGTGTCCAGGTCGGACATAGCCCGGTTAGGCCGGTATCTTTTTTTTAGATCATTCCGTGCAGAAAAATGAATAAAAGAAATACTAAACGGACTCCAAAAATCCTGATATAAATTTTTCCCGTCCTCTAAAAATCTACTAGACAAGGTGAACATTTATTTGGGACTCTAATGCAATTTTGAGAAATGCATATTTTCCTAATTCAAATAAAATAGCGATAAAACTCCGAATAAAAATCTTATTTGATTTTAATATTAAATCTCCAATATTTCTTTATTTTGAGGAAGTCATTTTATCCTCTCTCTTTTATTTTTATAAAAGAAATATTCGAAGAGAAAATAATTAAAATCCAACGATCCTCTTTTCAAAAATTTGAGAAAACTCAAATATGAAAATAACGAAATCCCCAACTCTCAACGTGGGTCCTTGAGTTGCGTAGAATTTCTAGGATCAAACCAAAATGCAATAAAATATGATATGCAATGATGATATAATGCATAACATTCCAAATTGAAAATTTTGGATGTTACAGGCCCATCCGCGATGACCCCCGATTGGGACGCACCGACTGTGGATTTTCTCCCTCGCCGATGTCGACCGCGTCTACGCAGAACATTGTTCCCTTCCCCCAACTGCGGGATCAGGCCGGATATGTGACCAGCGGTGTGGCCACCGTTGTTCGATGCTTGTGAAGAGAGCAACCCAAGCAAGCAGGCTTGTAGCTTAGACTCCTGCTAGTGTATATATAGTGGTTTTCTTTTTCTCTCCATATCAACCATTTTATATTGCGTACGTGTCATTGAAGAGTGAAATGATGGTTGCTTCTTCCGACTAACTTACTGTGTGATTTGACTGCTCCTTTAGTGGCCCCTACACGTACTCCCCTTACGTGTATGCAATAGTCACACGTACACATTGAAGCAAAAACGCGCGCGATGCCCTAATGCATGCATGTCCGAGCATACGACGGAACACACACGGTCACGCTCAAGTGCTCAACCTACACGTGCATACACATACATACTCAGCCAGGGTGAGCTAGTGACCGTATAAACACCGGAAAATGTATATATTGAGCGCAATGAGCGTATTATGAAGTCCACTGACCGTATTTTTACAAATATACAGTGACAGACAGTGTATTTATCTCGTTTGAAATTAAGCCATATTAACCGGAGAGGAGGCAGTATGGACTAGCATTACTTTGCTGTGTCCCGTCAACTTGCCGAACAAGGAGAATCTTGCAGGACGGGAGAAAGCTTGCGCGCGGTGGCTCGCAGGACAAGGAGAAACTTTTGACTAATGCAAGATGTCCTTCACTCAGGCGGTGGACGTGCAACAGTTAATTCGGTGTCAGATTGCCAGAAGCATACACTATACTAGTACTATTATTGTTACACTTCCCGAAGAGGCGAACAGCCAAGCGCAAAGTTTACTAGTACTACTACTATTGTCTATAGAGGTACTATACTAGTACTAGGAACCGGATGGAGGAGCGTCTGCACTCTTATTATATTTTTAAAATGTGATAAAGCAATCTCAACACATTTGGTTCTCTTCGAGGGTTCTTGCATGTGATAATGGAAGTTGATTGCATAGAACACTCGCCACAATTCTCGTTTAATTCTGGCTCATATCCTGTTACAAATAGGAGCGCTCGGTAATATTTCCTCTCTTTTTTGTTATTCAGCATGTAAACAGGTCAGCAAACCTTGCGACGCATCTTTGTGCGAACCGTGCTTGCTGCACTTTGAATGTGGCCGAGAGCTGGCTTGATGAAGCACCTCACTTCCTACTTATTTTTTGCGGGGTACCTCGCTTCCTAGTGACCAGTGTCTTGGCTGATTGTCCTAAGAATGCTTATATATGAATAAAGCTCTCTCATTTACCCGCAAAAAAGATTAAGCCATATTAACCGGAAAGGAGGGAGTATGGACTAGCACTACTTGTTGGTGTGTCCCATCAACTCACAGAATGAGGAGAAGCTTGCAGGACAAGGTGAAGCTCACTTACGCCTTTTGACTAATGCAACGTACCTCGCCCAGGCGGTGGACATGCATCAGTTCATTTGGTGTCAGATTGCCAGAGGCATACACTGTAGTACCGAACATGCGGAGTACCATCATTGTTCGACTTCACGAAGAGGCGAAGAGCCAAGCGCAAGGTTTAGTAGTACGAGTAGTACTACTACTAGAATCGCATGGTGGAGCCTCTGTACTCTTATTTTTCTTAATCTTTGATAAAGTACACATTTATTCCGGAGAAGGGCGGAAAACGGCAGCCCAACATGTAATGATGATATCGATCAACCATGCTCGAATATATCTTGGCCTCCGTGCGAGCCCGTCTGTGTGTTCTCGCTCCTCGTCTCTCTCAAGGAACGGCGGGTTGGCCATTTTGCCGTCAATTGAGATCGGTTTGCTCACACTCCGGTCCCACATGTCAGTGATATGCCAAGACGAGGTGCGTTGACCGACTGGCCATACGCGTACTTGGTTTTGCACCTTCATACTACTCCTCCCTCCGTCACAGTTTACAGGGCGCGCTTCATTATGATGCATTTCTCTCAATGCATTTCCACCACCAGAGAGACTTTAGACGCGTTTGGTTTAATGCTCAATTAATTAGGGCGTGGTAACCGCAATTTTCTCTCGATGTAGTACTACGGAGTGGAGTACGTGCATGCATGTGTCTACCCGGGGTGGAAGCACTGCATGCATGTGTGTACGCATTATTTCCTCTAGTAATAGACGCCGTGCTATAACTACCAATGCTATTTTTCAGGCCGACCGCTAGTCCCTTGGTCCCAGAGATTTTCTCTTTTTCTGAAGCGCGCTCTATAAACAGTGACGGATGGAGTAGTATGAGCGGATTCAAAGAAGAGCGTATTGATGGTTGCTTCTTCCGAGCAACTTACAGTGGGAAAGGTGGGGCTTATGATTTGACTGCTCATTACTCACTATTAATGCGGCGCAATGACCGGTCTGAGTCTCCCATGCGGCTGTGCACTACCCCCTCGGTTCTTAAATATACTCCGGAGTATTTGTCTTTCTAGAGATTTCAACGAGTGACTACTCAAATATTTGTCTTTTTAGATATTCAAATGGACTACTACATACGGATGTATATAGACATATTTTAGAGTGTAGATTCACTCATTTTGCTCCGTATGTAGTCACTTGTTGAAATCTCTAGAAAGACAAATATTTAGGAACGGAGGGAGTACACATACGAAGCAAAATGAGTGAATCTACACTCTAAAATATGCCCATTTGAAATTTGTAAAAAGACAAATATTGTTGATGACAGTTGCGACGACAAAAAAGAAGCATATTCCTTGTCCTAAGGGAAGATAACAACACGGTTGTGTTTGTCTAAAACGGTGTGAGGACGAGATTGCAATATGGAAAGTACGCCGGATGAGCTACGTTTTGTGCAAAGAACTATGGAAGATCCACATGCAGCGATGTGGGAAGACGGGCAGTGGAGCAAGGCCGGAGGGGATACCTGGAGGTCGTCGGGATGTAACTAGGTGAGCGGCGGCGGGCGGAATCTGCCCATACTGCGGCAGCGAGCAGGTGGCATAGGCCCTACCGCGCCGGAGCTTGGTCAGAGAGAACGGCGTGTACCGCAGATCGGGACGTGTTGCCTCGGCGCCGTCGAACGAAGAAATGATGCACGTCCTCCCTTTCCGCCGGTGGACGGGATGCGGTCGGATTAGTGACCAACGGTGAGAGAGAGAGAGAGAGAGAGGCCACCGCAGCCTTGTGTGAGATACTCTGAAGAGAGACAAACCAGGCAGGCAGGCTCCATTGTATATAGTGGAGCGGACTACCTTTTTCTCCATGAAAATCGGTTTTATATTATGTGTACATGCCATTGAGCGATATAACTTTATTTAAAAATAACGTGCCAACGCATCAAGTCGAACTTTGTTTCGTGCACGCGTGGTACACGAACCTCCGTAGGTAAAGAACCGCTACACGCGTTCAAATTAGCACGTGGGCTACCATTTCATACAGAAATGAGCTCCACCGTGTACCCGCGTGGGTGTGGCTGGGCACGAAGCGTGAGTACGTGCACGGTGCACCTATTCTCTTCTTGTATACGTACACCACCTACGTGGGGTTGTGTGAGAGATATACAAACATAGAGAGATATAGTGTGTGGGTTCGTGAGAGTTTTTTTTAGGGGGGGTCAATCAAAAAATGTAACATATGCAATGTGTGTGAAATAGAGTCCTGGATATATCATATATATAGAGGGGGCGATCCACGAGAAGAGAGTGGAGGTATCATCGACTTGAGGTGTCCATAGAATCGAAGAGAGGGATGATGTGTGTGTGTGCGCGCGCGGTCGATAAAGAGTGCCATCGAATTTGTGTGTGCCCACGTCAAAGATATAGAGTGGCTGGCCTACTAGAATGAGAGAGGGGACAAGTGCGGTTTGTCTCTGTGACATGGATACCTACCTACAGAGCTCGACTATCGGTGTGTGGTGGGGGGAGGGAGGCCTAATTAACTATAGAGGTACAATGGCTGGTATATGTGTGGAGGAGGAGAGAGGCCTACCTCATGTATTAAGGGATATCGATCTACCTCATGTATTAAGGGAGATCGATCGGCATCCATGCATATGTGCAGGAGAGGAATAAGGTTGGGAGAGAGACAGAGCTAGAGTGTTGGAGGGGGTGGTAGTGGAGTTGCTTCTAACAAATGGTGGGATAGGATTGCTAGACAACCGGAGGGCACGCCTGCAATATCAATAAGAGAGGGGATGGCTGCCTGTCTGTGCACGTGCGTGTGAGAGACGGGTCAGGAGGCATGCACGAATGATGGGGGGCGATATGGATGTGGTAAGCAGACATAACTACATAGGAAGATCAATCGTCCTTTGTCAGAGAAAGGAGAGACATAACTTGTGAGGTACGTCGACCGATGGGGGGGAATAGTTAAAGTCGACCTAGGTATATGTTGGGAGATCGATCGGTATACATGCATGTGTGTGTTAGAAGAAAATAAGGCACGGGGAGAAGGATAGAGAGAGGGATGCATCTAGGAGGTGGTGCGAGAGTCATACTATATCGAGGGGGAGAAGTGTGCGAGTACGAGATCGATGAAAAGAGTGGTGGGAGTGAGGCATGGACGGTGATAAGGGAAGAGGGGAAGCTTGTGTTTTGTGCTAGGCACACCTGGCTAGAGAGGCATATCGATCGATGTGTGCCGTAAAGAAGGAGCTGGGGGCCTACACACACCGTGGGTGAACGACCTAAAGTGAAAAGACGAATCTGCACGATGGAGCTAGAGAATGCTGAGGGAGGGTTAGAGGGATGCGGGCGTCTGCATGCACGAGAGAAAGTTAGCGCTAGCTAGCTACAAAGATAAGAGGATTGTGTGGGTGTAAAAGACGAATAGAGATCATACTTCATTATAAAAAGCGAATTCGGATATTTGAAGAATTTATCATAGTGTTTTAAACCGACGCATGTGTGAATATATATAACGGTGATACACATGGTGTGGTTATGAACATGTTATACTACATATAATATATTTTATCTCTACTCTTATAAAAAACGGAGTTGTTGATGATGGTGCCATCCTGCAATATAGGCCGTCCGATTTATATCTGACGGATAGGAAGGAAACTATGGCAATTTTGAAAAAAGATACCCACACCCCTCTCCATATTTGCAAATTAGGCCTCCCCTTGATCATGTTGATGTTCTGTGGAACGCATGGGCATCTTGCTAGTACTACGTATAACATATAGAACATTGATCATAATTTGGGCTAATGTGTGGCTTTTGCAGCTCAGGTCTAAATACTTGTCATAATGTAGGGGGCGGGGCACTATACTATGTGTGATAAACACGGTGTACACGTATGGAACATGGTTTAGATTATGAATATATAGTTAGTACATCAAATGTACTATTATTTGGAATCAACATCAAGTGTATTCAAAAAATAGAATTCGAGTTCATGTAGTACACATAGTTCATATCTATCTCTATAGTAATCATGTGGTGTGTTATTAAGGTAATACACGAATGATGGTTGAAGTTGGCAACAATCATGATTGTAGATTTGTTATTGAAATAGAGAAACGAATTCAAATTCAGTTCGAATTGCAGCGGTAGTATAGACATTTGGAATGCACTAAAATGTTGGTATGAGTAGGTTACATGCATTATACAGCAAGCGAAAAAAATTAATTGGACATAACATGGATTCATACTACCGAATAGCATTTAATTGCACTAAATTGTTGGTATGAGTAGCTTTAAATAGCATTTTTATAGTAAAACGGGGCAAGACTCTCTCTTTGTGTGGTGTGAATAGTTTTATTTTTTCGTTTTCTTTTTGGTTGAGGGAAGTGCGAATTGATTTGGTACGTACAAGTACAATATTACACGTTAGGCTTGTCCCTAAAATTCAACCCGCGCCTTGTTATATCCCGAAAATTCAGATATCGTGCTCCCAAAACTGGCGCCTTCACAACCCGCGCCTTGCTATCCCGAAATTACAACGCGCGCGGAAACTCCCTCCAGCTGCCAAATCCCGACACGCGAAATCCCCCTTCTAACCCTGAGCCGAAAGGGCCGCTAGTTCAAATCAGTGCGGGGTACTTTTGTAACACACCCTACATTTTGGACAAGCGCGTCCCTAAGTCATGGTTCACCCCCTCCCATCGCCTCCTTTTTGTCATTCGAAATCCCAGGCCGCCATAACCTCTCCACTCCAGCCGCGAAACCCCACCCTCCTCCGTCCGCCACCTCACCACTGCTCAGCCGGAGCCTCTTCCCCGACGACTTCGTCCACCGCAACAGCTCGACGTCCCTCGTCCACCTCCCCGGATGAGGATCCGTCATCCATCTCGTCGTCCCACCGGTTTAGCCGCCCCGTCCTCCACCTCCAAGGAGCTGCTCCGACAATCGCCTCGTCTATCGTGGTTGCTCCATCCCCACAGCGCCGCCTTAACCTGCTCCACCGGAACCGCAACATCCTCACCGACTCCTCGGACGAAGCCGAGGCCTACTCGGCGCCACCAAAGAGGTTGTACACTCATCGCATCGCACCTTCTCCTTAGCTCGACCTCCCAGCGCTGACGGTGCTCCATCCCGCACCCCCATGGAGCGGCTACCTTGAAGCCGGCGCCACGGGCGACATCTCCACGGCGGCTCTCCCCCAGTGCGAGGCCCCTTCGGCGGCGGCGGCCATACCAGCCGGATCTACTGCTGCTGCTCCGGCTCTCGCTCGCTCGCTCGCGCTGCTGCTACTGCTCCGGCTCTCACTCGATCGCTCGCTCGCCCAGCTACTGCTGCTCCGGCTCTCGCTCGCTTGCTCGCACTGCTGCTGCTGCTCTCCGCCTTGCTTGTGCTGCTGCTCTGCTCCGATTTAGCTACACTTCAGTCGACTGAATCGACTTTTGGGTCAGTCGATTTTCAGGGGGTGGGGGGGCTCGCCGGAGTTAAGGAAGAACCACCCGCAGCGGGGACGGGGGCTCGCCGGAGAGGTACCCCACTATCTATCTTAGGGTTCAGGGTGGGGGCGGGGGGCCTATAGGGCTGGCCGGGGCAGCGGCAGACCGGCGGTGGGGAGTTGTTTCGGGGCGGCGAGGCGGCGCTGGGGCCGGCGGTTCGGCCAGTGGTGGCTGTCGGCTCAGGGAGGTGCAGGTTGAAGATGAATTGCAGGCCCTCCCTAAACTACATGTCAAGTGCCTCTCTGCTACCATTGCGTTCAGTTTCGACAGTAACATTCAGATTCCAAATTAATGTTCAAACTTGAGTTCTAAATTAGTTATGGGGCACATATCGAGGAAGCAATAAATAGTATCTCTGTCTAATATATGGTTCACCTAGGGTATGCCTATGTTGTTCATCTTGGGTGGGAAACAAATAGTAAAGCAATCATCATCTGTCTTTTTATTAAATTAAAGCAATCATCAGCCTGCTATCATTATTTTTGGATCCACCTACTGGTTGTTACCATCACTCTAAATTTCTGCATGCTCTCCTTACATAATCTCACCATATTTTTTTCGTATGCATGTCAGATATTGTACACAGTCATGCTGAACATGTAGAGAAAAAGAGAAGAGTTTTGCGCGGCAATACAATGTCATGCAGACATCACTCCATGGTGGGTTCAATGGCAAACCCTCCCCACCCCTCTCCAGATTGTAATCCAGAGGAAGCTATCTATTCTGAGGCGGATTCAGACGCCGCTGACCACTCCTATTTACCCCCCAAGGTGTTTGCTCTACCTTGGCATGATGATGTTAGTCATATCATGCATATGTTGCCTTGTAGTGCCTACTTTTGAAATCATATACGTCATCTGCTTAGTTTAGACATGTTCTGTAATGCCACCTGTTTAGTTTCTATATCATATATGGGAATTGTGCAGTCTCATGTCTTTTAGCCAGCCATAATATACCTGAAATGTGCAATGCCATCCTGTTTAACCAGGCATCATATATTTGAATGATATCTTGCCCATCCTTTTCTTCATTACATTTCCATTTGTCGACAATGTTTGTACATTAAACTACTCTTCCTGTGAATCGGCCATTTGGGTGAAAGATTGAAAAATCTGGAGTGAAAACAAGGCCTTCTGAGCAGACAGTGCTACCTGTCGAAGCAGATCTCTTGTTGGGTCCCGATAGCTCCTTAGAGATGGATTCAGAGACAGATGACCAGTCCTATTCCCCCACCGAGGTGTATGCTCTAACTTGGCATGGTTATACTGCTCATATCATGCATATGGTGTCTTGCATTGCATAGATTAGACATCATATACACAATATTCAACACCATGTTCTTAGTTCAGACATCATATCTAATGCCCTCTGTTTAGCATATAAATCACATATGTGAATTAAATGATGCGATCCTGATTACTTAGATGACATGTAGGTGAATTATGTCATGCGATCCGGTTTAGTTATTCATGATATCTTTGAATTATGTTATGCTATGCTATCCAGTTTAGATAGACATCATATATGTGAAATTATGTCATGCTATCCGTTTTGGTTAAACAATATACATGTCAACTATTTCATGCCCTCTTTTTCCACACTATCTATTGCATCTGTCTCTCATACAATGTCTGTACATTCAACTATGTTTCCTGTTTATCAGCCATTTGAATTGGAGCGGGTGATGCCAGCATCTAGCGGACTAAAAACACGGTCTTGAAATAAAACAGTGCTACCTCTTGGTGGAGATAGCACCCCGGTTGTACATGCACGAGAACCAGCCCTACCACACATAACCCAAACTCTCGCAGATTGTACCCCTACTGCGATGGACAGAGAACCAGCTTCACCCAATCTAACCCCAACCCCAGCAGATAGTAACCCAGTTCCTGTTGACACAGCACCATCTCCACCACAGAGCTCCCAAACAAGAGCAGTTAGTAAGGCAGCTCCAGTGCCCAAAGGGCCAGTACTACCACGGCGAACCCCAACTCCACCAGTTAGTACGCCTATTCCTGTGGAGGAAGCACAACCAGCTAGTCGTAGTTTAGCATCTATCGCATTTGATGTTGTTAAATCGTATGTGCGTATCTTCCCATCTTGGAAATATTATACTGAAGATGAAGGAAAATGCCAGTTGCAGGTGTTTGTCCAGGAGTTATGTGTAAGTAATGTTATTCATGGCAATTACTTTGCTTTGTCTCATACATCCTACCTCCATGATGGTTATAATATAGCAAATTTTCCCATTTTTCTCTATAGAGAAGGACCGATTTGGAAATTCATAATGAGGTAACCTGTGCTAATACCTCTGCTATCTTCAAGAATGCTTGGTGGCAGTATCGGAATTACCTGAAGAAAACGTACTTCACCGGCAAAGAAACTCATCAAATTCCCTTGCGTTCTCCTGAGACACATTTACTGGACGATGACTGGGAACGCCTTGTTCTGTACTGGTCCCGAACCAAGAATGTGGTAAGGTCTATGAGCTCATTTTCTATTTTTTAAGTACTATATTCTTGCGTCTTACTGTACTCTGTTCATGTAGAACAAGTGCCTAAACCTGAAGAACAACTGTTCTAATTTAAGATTCCATTGCTATCATAGTTCAAAAAAGCGCTAGGCGTAAATTGTGCGTTTTGCCACCGCCTTGCGCTTTACTGACCAAAGCGCATGCTTATGCGCAGTTATGCACAGATTAAGCGTAGTTATGCGCAATGCGTTTCGCCAACGCCTAGAGCCTAGGCACGCTTACGCGCTCGCTTAGGCGCGCCTTTTTTAACTATGATTGCTATTGTGCATACTGCTTTGCTCTTGTATCACTATATTTACTCATACAAACTTATTTTTAAATTGAAGGATCCAATCGAAACTGCAATGGCACAGCAGGTATGTTCACGCATGTTTCTTTAACAGGCTTGCTCTTATCAATAGCTCTGTTGATTTCAATTGCAATTGTGTATACGGTTGACTTCTCATATCATGCACATTACTAGCATCACAACAGAGCCAATAGTGTTCTTGTACATGTAGACCCGTGGTACCCATCTGAAATCTTGTTGTGCCGTGTAGTTTCCCACGCTTTGTTTTCTTTCACTGCTGCTTTGTCTTGAACTGATATGATTTGAACCGTGTCTCTATTTTGATTTGGCAAGACAATGCAGTGACCATAGGACATAGACATATGTTTGTTTGATGCTTTTATTATGTACTAGTACTTGGCAATAGAAGACTTGGTAGTTTAATCATGTCCACCTTACTAATGAACTGGTTCACCGAAATGAGTTTCATATACTAGTACATGCTAAACTTATGTGTCTGCTTGTTTCTTATTTTAGAATGCTGACAGAATATTGGGGAAGAGTGCCTTATTAAGCAATGGTAAAGGAAGTAATGCAGATAAGGTTCAGGATAGTGACACATCCTTGTTGGTCTCCAACAAAGCTGATAAAACAGCTAAGGAAGACTATCTCGAAGATAGTGAGACAACCCCAAAGTACTGTCTTGGTTTAGTGTTGGAGTTACTGGCCACTACCGCTTGCACCAGCTATTCAAACTCACTGTCTGAATCAGTTCAGTTTCTTGAGTCTCAACTACAAGCTGAAAGACATCGATCAGTTATGCTGCGACAAGAAGCGGAAGGACTGCGGAAGTCCCTGGAGCATTCAGATGCATACTTTCTGGTGCAACAGCAAGCGTTGGAGGATTTTAGCGCCAAACAGGACAAAGCTAATAAGCTTGCTAAGCTTATTGCCAGCATGGTGGATACCATGTTTCTTGAGCTCTTATGAAGTTGTTTCAGTTATGCTCTTGTTTTGCTGCCGCGTTTATTTGCACTAGTGGCCAATTTTGACGGCCAGTGTATGTAATATGCTGCTTTGTTCCCTATATTTGCACTGGTGGCGAACTTTGATGCCCATTGGATGTAATATGTGTAATAGAGGTAATAGGCTAGCGTTAATTGCTTGCTTATTTATTTCCTTATTGTCTTGTTTAGTTGTTTGCTTGTAGTCACTGCAGTTCTTTTTCTGTGTTTTTCTAATAATCATGGCAACACACGGACTGTTGTAACCATGGGCCTCCTGTGGGCCGTATGATCCATGGGCCTTCTATGGGCCGTAGGATCCATTGGCCTTCTATACGTGCCATAGGATCCATGGGCCTTCTACAGCCCGTACGATCCATGGGCCTTTTATGGGTCGTACGATCCATGGGCCTTCTACGGGGCGTATCATCATTTCGCCAATCATGGGCCGTACTATTCATGGACAATAACGGGCCGTTTATTGGCCATATTTGATAACTCTATGAAAACAGCCCAACGGGTTTTTTTTCGACATGAAAACGGCCCAGCGTATTAACGGGCCGCAAACGGGCCAACTATAACCACGGGCCGAATTTGGCCCACAAGCAGAAAATGACAGTAACGGGCCGTAAGTAACCGAATGCTGGAAAGGAGCCCAAGATTAAATGGGCCGTAAGAAGGCCGAAAGATATCATGGGCTGGAAACGGCCCAACGGAATAATGGGCCGTTAATGGGTATAAAGTGATACACTGTTCATTACGGGCCAGTTTTACCACGGGCCGTTAAGGGGCCAAGGGTTACTAAGGGCATCATATGGGCCGAAAGACGTCATGGGCCATACATGGGCCGGAAGTTAAAACGGGCTGGAATTATATTGGACGGCCCAGATGACGCTACTGGGCCTAATTCGGATAGGCCGTAAACGGGCCCTGGGATAGCGGGCTGTAAATGCGCTATATGCGAACAGGCCGTTAACAAGCTTGTCGTGGGCCGGCTCGCCACCTTTTGACCAAGTCAAACGGGCCGGCCTTTTCACACGAATGGGCCTCTATTGGGCCGTGCCACGTGTCGACGTATCATAGGCGCTTTGTGTCCAATGAGCGGATGACATCTGTCCCAACGGTGAGCCGACACGTGTTTCCTCCAGCCAATGATGATTTTACACGTGGGAAATCCCCATTGGTCAGGGTTGTTAACGGGTTATCGGATCCAAAACCGGACCCGATAGCTTAACGGCGTTCCGTTACGGTGGATGCCACGTGTCGGTCACCCTTGACGAAAGCACTTCTGTGACGCGCGATTTATCGTCATGGAAGTGGACACTTCCGTGATGATAATTTTGGTAATGTCATGGAACACTTCTACAACAGCACAGGTATGACTATCTTGATTCTGTCATAAATTTGTCATGGATGTACATGCATGACAAAAAACGCGACCTACTGTGACAAAAACGTATCATCACGGAAGTGTATTTTTTTTGTAGTGTGACAATATATATATATATATGTGTGTGTGTGTGTGTGTGTGTGTGTGTTGCTGTTATAAGAAGGATCATGATGCCGTCATGTCCGTATTTTATTTTATCGACACCTCTATCTCTAAACATGTGGACATATTTTCCGATATCGGCTTCCGCTTGAGGACAAGATAGGTCTAAGCTTGGGGGAGTTGATACGTCCATTTTGCATCATGCTTTTATATCGATATTTATTGCATTATGGGCTGTTATTACACATTATGTCACAATACTTATGCCTATTCTCTCTTATTTTACAAGGTTTACATGAAGAGGGAGAATGCCGCCAGCTGGAATTCTGGGCTGGAAAAGGAGCAAATATTATAGGCCTATTATGGACAGCTCCAAAAGTCCTGAAACTTCACGGAGGCAGTTTTTGGAATTAATAAAAAATACTGGCGAAAGAATCAACCAGAGGGGGGCCACCCACCATCCACGAGGGTGGGGGGTGCGCCGTACCCCCTGGGTGTGCCTCCTGCCTCGTGGGCCCCCTGGCAGGCCTCCGGTGCCCATCTTTGGCTATATAAAGTCTTTCGCCCTGGAAAAAATCAGAAGGAAGCTTTCGGGACGAAGCGCCGCCGTCTCGAGGCGGAACCTGGCGAAACCAATCTAGGGCTCCGGCGGAGCTGTTCTGCCGGGGAAACATCCCTCAGGGAGGGGGAAATCATCACCATCGTCATCACCATCGATCCTCTCATCGGAAGGGGGTCAATCTCCATCAACATCTTCACCAGCACCATCTCCTCTCAAACCCTAGTTCATCTCTTGTATCCAATCTTTGTCTCAAAACCTCAGATTGGTGCCTGTGGGTTGCTAGTAGTGTTGATTACTCCTTGTAGTTGATGCTAGTTGGTTTATTTGGTGGAAGATCATATGTTCAGATCCTTTATGCATATTAATACCCCTCTGATTATGAACATGAATATGATTTGTGAGTAGTTATGTTTGTTCCTGAGGACGTGGGAGAAGTCTTGCTATAAGTAGTCATGTAAATTTGGTATTCGTTCGATATTTTGATGAGATGTATGTTGTCTTTCCTCTAGTGGTGTTATGTGAACATCGACTACATGACACGTCACCATTGTTTGGTCCTAGGGGAAGGCATTGGGAAGTAATAAGTAGATGATGGATTGCTAGAGTGACAGAAGCTTAAACCCTAGTTTATGCGTTGCTTCGTAAGGGGCTGATTTGGATCCATATGTTTCATGCTATGGTTAGGTTTACCTTAATACTTCTTTTGTAGTTGCGGATGCTTGCAATAGGAGTTAATCATAAGTGGGATGCTTGTCCAAGGAAGGGCAGTACCCAAGCACCGGTCCACCCACATATCAAATTATCAAAGTAACGAACGCGAATCATATGAGCGTGATGAAAACTAGCTTGATGATAATTCCCATGTGTCCTCGGGAGCGTTTTCCTTTATATAAGAGTTTGTCCATGCTTGTCGTTTGCTACAAAAAGGATTGGGCCACCTTGCTGCACCTTGTTTACTTTTGTTACTTGTTACCCGTTACAAATTACCTTATCACAAAACTATCTGTTACCGATAATTTCAGTGCTTGCAGAGAATACCTTACTGAAAACCGCTTGTCATTTCCTTCTGCTCCTCGTTGGGTTCGACACTCTTACTTATCGAAAGGACTACGATAGATCCCCTATACTTGTGGGTCATCACCCCCTCACTTACCCCTTCTCCCCTTGGGCTATAAATAGACCTCCTCCACCTCCTTTCTAGGGTTAGCAAAGTAGTAGCCCATTTGAGATAGAGCTTTGCTCATCCATCCGGATCTACTCCATCGAGAGAGACCGCGCGCCTCTACAGAGAAGATCCACCTTGGATTCAAGACCCCTTCATGGGATGACCCCTCAAGACCTCCTCATGGAGATGAACTTTACCTTGTACCTTTCCCTTTGTTGTTCATGTACCTTGTGGATCTTGTGTGCTTGATTGTCTAGTGGATGTGTGATTGGACTTGTTCTTGAGTGTTCCTCTCATTTTCCCTCGTGTTTCCCCTCGTGTTCTTCGTCTTCTTCGTGGGATCCGTCCAATCGTGAAAGATCGGGCCACTAGGGTTCTACCCTACATCGATTCACCATGCCGTTGTGCCTAGCGCGCGCAGCTCCAGGCCTGCAGGTCGTGAGTTTGAGTTCTCCTCGTGCAGGATTTTTCGTTTATGTTATTTGTTCGTTCAATTCGCCGGAAACTTTCAAACAAGTCAGTGGAAAACTTGCGAACGGAAAAAAAATCCCTCTCAATAGCGTTTTTCCCGCGAAATAATGGGCATTTATGTGATTACATATAAAGCTAGGGGTCTAGGGGTTTTCTGCAAAAAAAACTGCCACATAGGCACCTGACAGGCGGGCCCCCTCGGTCGGATACACTGTCAATACATATTTATACGCGATTTAGACCTTTTTGTAATGGCTAGCACCAAACTTGATACTGACATGCAAAAATTAGCAATTGTGGTACCAATCTATATGTGATGCCCTAATTGTGGTACTTCTGTGCAATTAACTCCCTTGGTTGGAATGGAAGGACTCTACCAAATTGTGGGTTCGGTTGGTAAACCCGTGCAACAAGGCTATATGGATCTGTTCTATGCCTCCACCACAATAATAGTTGTCAATGGTACAACAACACCATTCAAGTACGCTCCCTCGTCGCAAGGAAAGAGACCGTAGGATGTTGCTCCTATCATCTTTGTGGGATGCAAGCACAAATGTTGGCCTGTGTCCGAGGCCATGAGGGACAACGCTTGGGCGAGCAAGATCAACCCTTCGGTGGAGCTCACTTTGGGCCACCTTATCGAGTTTGTGGACCTTCGGGTCCGCTTGGAGCACTTCCATCTTCATTCGGATGCGGAAGATGACATCTTGTTGAAACTTGAGACCAACGGCGAGTACTCGGCAGCGTTTGCGTACAAGGCACAATTCCTAGGCTCCCCGTTGACCACCACGAACAAGACCGTTTGCAAGGTTTGGGCTCCCCCCCTCCCCAAGGTCAAGTTATCCTCCTTGCTAGCGCTGCCAACTAGGTATTGGACGGTGGACCGATTGCAAACGGGGATGGCCTAATTGTGGGCTATCCATGTGCAATGAAAGGGAGCCAATGAGACCCTCCCCTCCCCCAATATTTTCTACAAATGTCGCTTGACTTTGAGAGTGTGGAGGATTGTGGAGGATTGGCTCATTTTGGCAAACTTACCGATTGATCAATGGGCAAATGAGTGTTGTATCAAGAAGTGGTGGACCAACATGTCAAGACCCAACACGCCTCACCGTAAGGCCATGGCCACCCTCACCATGCATGTCGCTTGGGTCATTTGGAATGACACGAATGCGAGAGTGTTTTGAAAAAAAAATCGATGACACCATTCTACATTCTAAAGTTTATTAAGGATGAGGCCAAACTTTGGGTCACCGCCGGGGCTAGGCACTTGGGCCCTATGATGTCGTTAGAGTAATCGATTAAATCACTATTAAGGATGAAGGCCTCCTCAGGGAGAAGACTCGTTTATGTTACTTGTTTGTTCAATTCGCCGGAAACTTTCAAACAAGTCCGTGAAAAACTTGCGAACGAAAAAAAATCCCTCTCAATAGCGTTTTTCCCGCGAAATAATGGGCATTTATGTGATTACATATAAAGCTAGGGGTTATCTGCAAAAAAAACTGCCACATAGGCACCTGACTAGCGGGCCCCCTCGGTCAGATACACTGTGAATATGTATTTATACGCGATTTAGACCTTTTTGTAATGGCTAGCACCAAACTTGGTACCGACATGCAAAAATTAGCAATCGTGGTACCAATCTACATGTGATGCCCCAGTTGTGGTACTTCTGTGCAATTAACTCCCTTGGTTGGAATGGAAGGACTCTACCAAATTGTGGGTTGGGTTGGTAAACCTGTGCAACAAGGCTATATGGATCTGTTCTATGCCTCCACCACAATAATAGTTGTCAATGGTACAACAACACCATTCAAGTACGCTCCCTCGTCGCAAGGAAAGAGACCGTAGGATGTTGCTCCTCTCATCTTTGTGGGATGCAAGCGCAAATGTTGGGCTGTGTCCGAGGCCATGAGTGACAACGCTTGGGTGAGAAAGATCAACCCTTCCGTGGAGCTCACTTTGGGCCACATTATCGAGTTTGTGGACCTTCGGGTCCACTTGGAGCACTTCCATCTTCATCCGGATGCGCAAGATGACATCTTGTTGAAATTTGAGACCAACGGCAAGTACTCGGTGGCGTTTGCGTACAAGGCACAATTCCTAGGCTCCATGTTGACCACCACGAACAAGACCGTTTGCAAGGTTTGGGCTCCCCCCCCCCCCTCCCCAAGGTCAAGTTATCCGCCTGGCTAGCGCTGCGAACTAGGTATTGGACAGCGGACCGATTGCAAACGGGGATGGCCTAATTGTGGGCTATGCATGTGCAATGAAAGGGAGCCAATGAGACCCTCCCCCTCCCCCAATATTTTCTACAAATGTCGTTTGACTTTGAGAGTGTGGAGGAATGTGGAGGATTGGCTCATTTTGGCAAACTTGCCGATGGATCAATGGGCAAATGAGTGTTGTATCAAGAAGTGGTGGACCAACATGTCAAGACCCAACACGCCTAACCGTAAGGACATGGCCACCCTCACCATGCATGTCGCTTGGGTCATTTGGAATGACACGAATGCGAGAGTGTTTTGAAAAAAAAATCGATGACACCATTCTACATTCTAAAGTTTATTAAGGATGAGGCCAAACTTTGGGTCACCGCCGTGGCTAGGCACTTGGGCGCTATGATGTCGTGAGAGTAATCGATTAAATCACTATTAAGGATGAAGGCCTCCTCAGGGAGAAGACTTGTTTCTGTTATTTGTTTGTTCAATTCGCCGGAAACTTTCAAACAAGTCCGTGGAAAACTTGCGAACGGAAAAAAATCCCTCTTGATAGCGTTTTTCCCGTGAAATAATGGGGATTTATGTGATTACATATAAAGCTAGGGGTTTTCTGCAAAAAAACTGCCACATAGGCACCTGACAGGCGGGCCCCCTCGGTCAGATACACCGTGAATACGTATTTATACGCGATTTAGACCTTTTGTAATGGCTAGCACCAAACTTGGTACTGACATGCAAAAATTAGCAATCGTGGTACCAATCTACATGTGATGCCCCAGTTGTGGTACTTCTGTGCAATTAACTCCCTTGGTTGGAATGGAAGGACTCTACCAAATTGTGGGTTGGGTTGGTAAACCTGTGCAACAAGGCTATATGGATCTGTTCTATGCCTCCACCACAATAATAGTTGTCAATGGTACAACAACACCATTCAAGTACGCTCCCTCCTCGCAAGGAAAGAGATCGTAGGATGTTGCTCCGCTCATCTTTGTGGGATGCAAGCGCAGATGTTAGCCTGTGTCCGAGGCCATGAGGGACAACGCTTGGGCGAGCAAGATCAACCCTTCCGTGGAGCTCACTTTGGGCCACATTATCGAGTTTGTGGACCTTCGGGTCCGCTTGGAGCACTTCCATCTTCATTTGGATGCGGAAGATGACATCTTGTTGAAATTTGAGACCAACGGCGAGTACTCGGTGGCGTTTGCGTACAAGGCACAATTCCTAGGCTCCACGTTGACCACCACGAACAAGACCGTTTGCAAGGTTTGGGCTCCCCCCTCCCCAAGGTCAAGTTATCCGCCTGGCTAGCGCTGCCAACTAGGTATTGGACGGCGGACCGATTGCAAACGGGGATGGCCTAATTGTGGGCTATGCATGTGCAATGAAAGGGAGCCAATGAGACCCTCCCCCTCCCCCAATATTTTCTACAAATGTCGTTTGACTTTGAGAGTGTGGAGGATTGGCTCATTTTGGCAAACTTGCCGATGGATCAATGGGCAAATGAGTGTTTTATCAAGAAGTGGTGGGCCAACATGTCAAGACCCACACGCCTCACCGTAAGGCCATGGCCACCCTCACCATGCATGTCGCTTGGGTCATTTGGAATGACACGAATGCGGGAGTGTTTTGAAAAAAAATTCGATGACACCATTCTACATTCTAAAGTTTATTAAGGATGAGGCCAAACTTTGGGTCACCGCCGGGGCTAGGCACTTGAGCGCTATGATGCCGTGAGAGTAATTGATTAAATCACTATTAAGGACGAAGGCCTCCTCAGGGAGAAGACTCGTGAGAGTATCAAGGCTGTTGAGGAGTATTTGTATTGGTCTAGGAGTCATTATTAGTCTATGTTTAGTTTCCTTGCACCTCAAGTTATGTGTGAAACCCCTTGGGACTTGGGACTTCAATAAAGTTAAGTTGCTTTCCTAACATAGTATTAGAGCCTAGGTTTAGGACTCGGACGCCACAACTGGTCCTTATGATCCACTAGATTTTTTTCTCGATCAGTCTGTTCTTCTATGGGTCGATCTTGTCTTCCGTCGTCGTTCGGCGGGCCGCTGCTACTCCACGGCTCCACCAACCCCGCGATCTGCCCAATGCGTGACGGCCGCGTGGGCGTGTCGACTGCTTGCCCAGCTGCTTCGGCATGGGCTGCCGTTCCTGCTACTACATGGTGCTCCTCTTGGCTATCGCTGCCTCTGCTTCGCACATGATGCTTGCTTTTGCGTGCTACCTTGGCCGCAGCATGTGCTGCTCTGCTCCTGCATGTCCATCTGCGTACTACTGTTGTTCCCGTTGCCCTTTGTTGTGTCTTGGTCCACTGTCTTCAATAAAGTTAAGTTGCTTTCCTAACAAAGGCCACCTACGGGTGAATATTCCTCTTGTGGAATTCAAGCCCTCCTTGTCCTAAGACTTGGGGGAAGAACTCTCTCTTGTTTCATCTCTTTCTTTGGATGATTTGGATCAAGGATCTATCTGTGCGTATATTTTATTGCATCTACATGGGTTGATTTGTGTGTTTCCCTAGTGTTTTCTCTCGATACCCCCTTGTGCTCTTTGTGTTCATCCTCAAATCAGTTTCCAATGCGTGAAAATTGGGCCACCATAGGGTTTGCCCCATATCATATGTTTTCACTCAAAATTTTAAGACTGTCTCACAATACTATTACTGCATCACATTCGTACAATTTTGTCTTTTTTGAAAGAAAAATAAACAAAGTCAAACTTTTAAAACATTTTGAGCACTCAATTTATTATGACAGATATATAAAAATGGCAAAATATGTTGTGTCACTACTAGCCAAACTATGCAAAAATCTTTACATCACATGAATGGTTAACGTGTGTGTGGTTCCCTTTTTTCACATCCAACACCTTAAGAAACCAATGCCTCATTTGTTTCGTAGGATTTGCATGTCACAGGAATAGGAAATGCATAGGAATAGGGTGCCCAGTCTAGCTCAATCCTATGAAAAGAAAAATCCTCAGGAATAAGGAATAGAGAGCATTCGGTTTACCCCATAGGAAAAGTACAGGAATGTACTAGTCATTAGCTCATTTATTTATTACTAGGTGCTCAACTAGCCCGCTCACAGCCCGTATGCCGTTTTTCTGCAGCCGGACATGGAGGGCTGCTCGGCGCTTCACACGCTTAGGATTTTTTTCCAAGAGGTCCGACTGGATGCAATAAATCCTCTGGAATATGGTAGTTAGGAATAGAATCCTCGGGATTTTGTAATCTCAATTCCTGTAAACTGAATGATCCTTACAGGAAAAAATCCTGAGATCTAAAATCCTGTAAAAATCTTCTAAGAATCCTACAAAACGAATGAGGCCCAAAGGTTTTTCTTTCCTAGAATCTTTGCCCATACAGAAAAAGCTGCAGTCCACTTTGCTATGCCACTGAATTAAGTAAACACAGGGTGTATGAACAGTACTTGAGTAGCCACATGCCGATTTCCATTTATATTGCCAAAGTGCCACTCACGCACTATACATCATGGTCTCACTAACTTTGATCAACAACAACAATAATGTGCAAACAATATTTCATTTCTCTAAGCATATGGCCGGCCCCTTGGTCGCTGGCTAACATGGCTTTAACCCCAAAAGGAATATCCCAAAAATATAAAACTCGAAAAGGGAAGGGAAAGAAGTGTGAAAAATCTGTAGCTTTTGGAGCTAGCAGTGGCCGGAATCATGGTGGAGAACCATGCATCCTGGACACTGATTTCTTGCTGGAGGATCGAACACTACTCGTACTAACCACCTCCTCGATCGCTTAGACATAAATAAGAGTATGCATGGCTACTTGATTATTATGGTGAGACATTACATTAGTAAACCAAAAGCATGACTGGCGTGTACGTGACCTAGTTACCGTGTGATCGGCACGGTGGATTAATCAATTCCGTGCATGGTGACTTTAAACGTGCGGGACATATTGCGAGAGAATCGAAGTTTCTTTACGCAGGTGGCATCTTTTTCTCCCGTCTTCGGGGTGGCACGTAAGAATTATTCCCCGGACTATATATTTTAGGCGCGGAATAACCACCGCCGACAGAGCTGAGTGAGTCCATCGTGTCCAGTCCAGGCGAATGAAAATGCAGATGCTGCTTCCACTAGTTACCACCACGGTGCTCCTCTCGATCCCAGCATGGCAGCCGTTGGCCGCGGCGCCGGCGTGCCAGCGGAAGTGCGGCGGGGTGGACATCCCGTACCCCTTCGGCATCGGCCGCGGCTGCTTCCTGGACACGGGGGACAGGACCTTCGAGGTCACCTGCCGCAAAGCCACCGCTTCCGACGACGCCCGGCCCTTCGTCGACGGCTTCGAGGTGCTCGGCATTGACCCGGGCCGCGGCAAGATACGCATCCGCAGCCCGGTCAGCTCGTGGTGCTACGACGGCGCGAGGCGGTCCATGGGCGCGCCGGACGCGTGGTCCTTCAACTCGACAGCGCTCCGCGTCTCGGACGCGGACAACAAGCTCGCCGTCGTCGGGTGCAGCGCGCTCGCCTACATCGGGTCGCAGGACGGCGCCGTCGAGAACCGGTACGTGGTGGGGTGCCACGCCGAGTGCGCGAGCGCGGCGTCGCTGTCCGACGGCCCGTGCAACGGCACGGGATGCTGCCTCACGCCGGTGCCCCCGGGGATCAGCTCCTTCGACGTGGCCTTCGACGACGCCTACAACAACTCCGCTGTCGCCGGTTTCAGCCGGTGCAGCTACGCCGTGCTGGTGGAGGCGGCGGCGTTCGAGTTCCGGGCGACCTACGTCACCACCGGCGCGCTCGGGGACGCGGGCGGCGTTCAGCTGCCGGCGGTGCTGGAC
The DNA here is from genome assembly GCF_018294505.1 of Triticum aestivum. Lineage (NCBI taxonomy): Eukaryota > Viridiplantae > Streptophyta > Magnoliopsida > Poales > Poaceae > Triticum > Triticum aestivum. The sequence goes on along the minus strand of NC_057808.1, from coordinate 106,582,743 downwards.
TGGGCGGTGGGCAACCAGACGTGCCGGGATGCGTTGCGGAAGAAGACGGGCGCGTACGCCTGCGCAAGTGCCAACAGCGAGTGCATCGACGCCAAGAACGGCCCGGGCTACCTCTGTAACTGCTCCAAAGGGTACCAAGGAAACCCTTACGTCATCCATGGCTGCCAAGGTTAGCTTCTCACCGGTTTTGCTGAATCTTTTGATCCATTCATTGTCTTGCGGAAATCTATGTGTTTCCCCATTGCTGTTCAGGCTCAACCTTTTCTTGGGGGCAATGTGTCGTTAGCAATAGTTTCAAAAGTAAAAAGTAAAATTATGTTTTGAAAATGCCTCGAATCATATCAATTTTGCGGCACATTACTTACTTCTTACACTAGCAAATATGACATGCGAAGTAAAGAGACAGAAAATTAAATATATTCATACATTGTAACGAGACAAACAAATTTTTGAATGCCCCAAGGCAATGTGCTTCTTTTTAGGGGTAAGACAAGGCAGTGTGCTTTGTCGTCATACTCTAGCACGCTGCACTAGAAAGCCCCCCTTTGCACCGACTTGTAATTTTGCGGACTTAAAACGTCACTGGACGTCACTCTACTCTCATCAACACATAGTGCATGTACCATACCCACACTCATGCACCCTTGTCGAAGACCCACCCATGTCATGGGTCCTCCTCGCCATGAGAACCTCTCCCTGCACATACTCATATTTACTTGTACAGATGGTGGGAATGTCTCACTCGCATCTAATGCATGCATCGTCCCCCCACAAAAATGAAAGCATAAGGAGTGTATTGTAGTTAAAAATCCCGAGTCGATACCCAAATACTCCGACTAAGTGAAAAAATGAACTAAGTTCGGTCAGATCAATTGTGTTCCAGCTAAACGGTATAAACACCAATGGACCTCACATCTTGCTAGGGATGCAAGGCAGTGCCTGAACCCGTCTCACATCTTGCTAGGTGTACACCAAACACTCACCCTGCTGCACCCTATTGGACCCACGCAGTACAGACTTTTCATGTTTCTCTCCAATTTTCGAAAGGTTCCAGAAGTTTATTCATCTAGTCTTTTCTTTTTTTCTGTGTTTTCCCTTCTTGTTTCGTTAGTTTACTTTGGTTCTTCAGTTTTGTTATTTTCCTTTTTTTAGTTCATTATTTTTCAAATAAATGAAAAGTTTGTGAAAATCAAGACCAGTTTTTAAATTCATAATATATATATTTTTTAATTCATTTTTCTTATAAATTTGTGAAAATAAATAAATTATGGAACAAAATTTAAAATTCATCGTTTTTTCAAATTTGTGTGCATTTTTAAAATTCTACAACTTTAAAGTTCGTGAATAGTTTTTTATAAAATTCTAATATTTTTTAAAAATCGTGCACATTTTTTAAATTCTATAGCTTATTTTCTACTTTAAATAAATCCACGAACATTTTTTTAATTCAAGAACATATTTTAAAATCGTCGAACATTTTATAAATTCTTACAGTAGCTGGTTTCAGGGAAAAACCTACTCAAAAAGGTCGACCCAGCACACCTACAGTAGCCTGCTCCATCCCAACAAACCCGACTGACAAAACAGTTTTTTTAGAAACACATTCATACTCATAATAATTAAGGTACCCTAATTTGAATCTAAGACCCGAAAAATACAAATTAACTCCTATAACTAAAATAAAATCTCTTCGAAACACCTTCTTCACAGTATCAATCTCTACTAGAAGAAATACTTCAACACTTCAAAAAAGAGAGAAGAAATACTTGAAAGACTTTGGTAAAGATGTTTATAATTGGACTGGAGCAACAATGTTGTCACTCTTTCACTCGCATGAACATTACCAATAATAATTTTTGAAAGTGCTTTGAGTCGTCCATTCAAAAAGATGGGAAGTCTTGATCGATGAATGTACTTGGGCTAGGGATGATCCCCTAGAAGTACAGGCATCGAATCATGATATCTTCACCATGGTGTCAATGAAAAATTTCGCCTCCACAAAGAACCAAACCAATACAAAAAGCATGGCACACCAACATAAACTCATCAGATCCGAATAAATCGGATCTGCGATGACAGGAAAACTCTCTAACCTCAAGGCACTGCATCACCCACACAGTCCGCGTTCATGAGGCTCCTGGAGAGTTCCTAATTGGCGCCTTGGGTGCCAGCTAAGACAGCTGGCTGGCACCCACGCGCAGGAGAGTATGGGCTAACCCAGCTACATTTTGTTTTAATCAGTTAACTAGCGGACCTGCTAGGATTGACTGGCGACCACGGAGAGTTGAACGTTGGATTTACAGAATAAAAAAGAAGATTTTGAAAATCCTGAAGAAAACATTTAAAAAAATCATCTAATTTGAAAGAATATTTATAACTTTGGAAAAAAAAGTCCATGAATCTAAAAAAAGTTCACGATTTTAAAAAGTTTGTAATTTGGAAAAACACAAAAATGAAAGAAAATTCACGAATTTTAGAAAAGTTCACATGATTTGAAAAAGATTGTAATTTGAAAAGGTTCCATTTTTTTTGGAAATTCACTCAAATTTAAGAAAAGTTCATAAAATTTGGAAAGGAAAAACAATTTTTAAAAAGTTTGTGAAATTGTGAAAAGTTCACGAATTTTATTAGAATAAAAAATGAAAAAAAGAAAGAAAGTACTCCCTCCGTTTCTAAATATAAGTTTTTTAGAGATTCCGCTATGGACTATATACGAAGCAAAATGAGTGATACGTCTGTATACATTCGTATGTAGTTTGTAGTGAAAACTCTAAAAAAAACTTATATTTAGAAACGGATGGAGTAGAAAAAAAATGAAAACTAAGACTGAAAAAAAATGAAAACTAAAAGAGAAAATGAAAAGTGAAAAGAAAATAAGAAAATTGGCAAAACCCGTACTAGGGAAAAAAATGTCAGAACAAATCATGGGGAGGTTCCCTGCAAAATCGATGAAAAAATAACATGGGGCGGTCCATTCACATACACAGTGTTGTGGAGGGGTATGTGCCGGTCTGCAATTTGCACTATAACCGACGGTTAAGAGCCAAATAGGAGTTGGGAGACTGTTGTGCATATCACGGGATAGGACGTCCGAGTGAGACGCGGGTTGAGATCCTCTGCAGTACTGTACAGTGCAGTACAACGGATGACATGTGGGTCCCGGATCCTAACCCGTGAGGCGCTAGGGCTATTTCTCATCCATTGCGAGACGTAAGTTGGTATCTCCTCCGGACGCAAGGAAGTGGGCCGGTCACTGTAGTGCCTCTGGCTCAATTTTTTTCCTGTGTATTTCTTATCGGTTTTCCTGTGTATTTCATTTTGTCGTTGTTAACAAATGAAAAACACGAAGTTAGGCTTTATAGTGTACACTGATCTTTAATTTGGTACGTATCTCAACAAACCAATTATTTGTCTTTGCCATGGCAGATATTAACGAGTGTGAGGAGAAGGCGTCGTATCCATGTGCCATTCGTGATTCCTGTATCAACACGATCGGAGGGTACAAATGCCCATGCCCTGCACAAAAGCGAGGCTATTCTGATGGAACATGCGAAGCGGATAAATCCATAACTAAATTGCAAGTCGCCATAGGTATGATCGACATTGTCATCTTCATCTCAATTTCATTTCATTCCAGGAAAAAAATGTCGGCACAAAACAATATTAGTATTATTTCATCAATTCGACAATAAAACCAGGAAATGATTTCTTCTTCTTCAATTTCTACAGGTTTTAGCATCGGCGTAGTTATGCTGGCACTGGGCATGAGCTGCACCTACGCCATCCAAGAGAAGCGGCGAGTCGCCGTCGTCAAGACACGGCACTTCCGGCAGCACGGCGGCCAGCTGCTGTTCGAGGAGATGAAGAAGTCCAACAAACAGGGAATGTCCTTCACGCTGTTCACCAAGCAGGAGCTGCAGGAGGCCACCGGCAACTTCGACGAGCGGCACGTGCTGGGCAAGGGCGGCAACGGCACCGTGTACCGTGGCACGCTCCAGGACGGCACGGCGGTGGCGATCAAGCGGTGCAGGATCGCCGGCGAGGACGAGCGGCAGCAGCGGGAGTTCGGCATGGAGACGCTCATCCTCTCCCAGATCAACCACAAGAACATCGTGAAGCTCTACGGGTGCTGCCTCGAGGTGGAGGTGCCCATGCTCGTCTACCAGTTCATCCCCAACGGCACCCTCTACCAGCTCATCCACGGCGGCGCCGCCGTCGTGCCGTTCGCGGTGCGTCTGCGGATCGCGCACGAGACGGCCGAGGCGCTGGCGTACCTGCACTCGATGGCATCGCCGCCGATCATCCACGGCGACGTCAAGTCCCCCAACATCCTCCTCGACGAGAACTACGGCGCCAAGGTGTCCGACTTCGGGGCGTCGTCGCTGGCACCGGCGCCGACGGACGAGGCGCACCTGGTGACGTTCGTGCAGGGGACGTGCGGGTACCTGGACCCGGAGTACATGCAGACGTGCCGGCTGACGGAGAAGAGCGACGTGTACAGCTTCGGCGTGGTGCTCCTGGAGCTGCTCACGTCGCGGAAGGCGCTGAACCTCGCCGCCCCCGACGACGAGAAGAGCGTCGTCGCGAGCTTCCTGACGGCGGCGAGGGACGGCAGGCTGGACGGCCTGCTGGACGCGCGGATCAAGAGCGAGGTGAGGGCGGAGACGCTGGAGCAGGTGGCCAAGCTCGCGAAGCTGTGCCTGGAGATGTCCGGCGAGAGAAGGCCCTCCATGCGAGAGGTCGCCGAGGAGCTTGACGGGATCAGGAAGGCGTCGTCACAGAACCCATGCTTACTAGGTGAGGGTGAAGAAGCTCTGTCAGGCTACTCTGTTGTGGATATGTGTGACTGGTGAGAATGATCAGACAGACCTACTCCTTAATTTGCTGGATGGATTTGGACGCGATGGGGTTGGAGATTCTTGATTAGATCACCAAACATGCACTGCTCAGTTTGACTGAGATGTACATTGCGTGGTAGCTTACTTACTAGTATTAGGATTAGTAAAGCAGGTTTGACAAATGCACAGCACAGTGATAACGACATAATTTTTTTTCTATGATGAACAACTGGACTGTGTGCATATCTCCGTTGTTTCTTGTGAGAATATTTCAGATTAACCACCGAGTATCATCAATGTGTCCAAAAAAATGAACATCATCTATGACCGAGAGAAAACGAAGCCGGGGCATAATACGTGTTCAGAAGCGGGAGGCGTGCGTCGCACAGCAGAGGGGAAGGACACGGCCACACGGGCTTGCTCCAATGACGACTAATAGCCGTGGCGGCGGCCGACGGCGATCGCCCGGACGAAGCACGCGGAGGCACCGACGGAGAGTGCCGCGAATGCCGGCGGCACGATGATGTCGGCGCAGGTCCGGCCGGCCATCCTCGCCGGCACGCAGACGTGGTCCCCTCCGCCGTCGAGCGGCACGCGCACCGACCCGGCCGCGCACCCGCCGCCGGCCAGCGCCCACACGAACGCGGCCTCCGGCGCGAACGACGCCACCGACACGGCCAGCGCCAGCGCGCCGGCCCACGCCGCGGCGTGGCGCGCCGCCGGGCCCCAGCACGGCCACCACCACCGCTCCCCGGCCCCCACCAGCAGCGCCCCCACGAGCGGATGCATCGGTCGAGGGAGGGCTCGAGATCGCTCGCTCGGCTCGACCTTGATTTTCTTGGCCTCCCTGCAGAGGATCGAGTCGAGTTGGAGCCGCCGCGCAACTGGCGTTGCGAGTTGCGAGCCGTCCGTGCGGCGCGCGGGGTGGTGGTTATGTACGCAGCGCGGAGGCGAGTGAAGCGGCTGCGTCGCGCGTCGTGGGGGACGGACGGAGGTAGGGGCAGATAGAATGGAGAGGTTATACGTTACGCATACGTGGCCGTTGAGTAGGTGAGCGGAGGGAAGAGGGGCCGCGGGGTTTCTAAACCGGCCTTGTTGAAACGAGAGGTCGGTCCAAGGAGACGTGTTGGGTGCGTAAATTGCCCTGCGCCCGCGCTATCTAGGTGTCGTGTTTTTCTTTTTTTCTTGATCGAGCGGTTTGAAATCATGGGCTAAGATGTGGAGCGTTGATGTACCATCGAAAGTTAAAATGTTATACATCCTAAAAAAAAAATGTTACCGTGGCGGCTCTCTCGTAAGTCCATCCCGACTTCTGATCTTCTTTGTTCCGCAACTCCGCCGGCGAGTCCGGTCCAAGGTTGCGGAGCGAATGCAAGCGTCGTAGACGAAGTAGTCGAACACGCAAAAGTAGATGAACACAAGGAAGTACGAAGGAGACTATCTTTATTAATCAATGATCAGGGGTTACAATGATTGCTCATCGTCTCTTTATATAGGGGTAAAGGGTCAAGGGATAAGTACCCACTTAACGTAAAGTGTGGAAACGGGAGGGGCTAGCCCGTGCGATACGCACGCGGCCGCCGCCACCCCTCGAGGGGGCCCAGTTTCCCAACACTCCCCCTTGGGTAATTATCCGTATATCCATGCCTCGAAACTCCGAAAAACCCAGTGGGAAAAAATATGGAAAAAGAGCACACAGTATACGTTGTTGTATTGCACGAATTGCCTCGTCAAAAACCTCGTGTGAGAAACATCAGGAAAACTCACTCAAGGGAAAAATAGTACAATCCACTCAACCATCAAGTTGAGTACTCGATCATCAGGATCGAGATTTTAACGACGAGTTTGTGAAGTTTCTCCCCCTGAACCTTGCATCTCTCTAAGTCTCATCATACTGATTCCACGCACACACCTCTCTAAGGTTGACGCCAGTAATGATTTAGTGAACATATCAGCAGATTGTCACAGGACTTAGTATGCAAAACTCTCACCTCGTTCAACTGTTGCAGCTCATGTGCATAGAAGAACTTGGGACTAATATGCTTTGTGAGGTTACTCTTCACATAACCCAACTGGACTTGTGCAACACAAGCAGCATTATCTTCATAGATAATGGTAGGGGTTTGTACGGTGTTCAGCCCACATATCTGCTGAATGTGGCCGATCATCCGCCAAAGCGATACACACTCTTTTGACGCTTCGAATAGTGCCATGATTTCCGAGTGGTTCGTGGAAGTCGACAGAAGAGTTTGCTTGGACGATTTTTAGGAAAACGCAGTTCCACCACAAAGGAAAACATATCCACTCTGCGATTTGCAATCATGCGGGTCCGATAGGTACCCAGCATCGGCATAGCCTATAATAGATAGGTCTTGATTTCTTTTATAAAACAGACCAAGATCTTCGGTCCCTTGCAGGTAACGGAAGACGTCCTTGACACCTTTCCAATGCCTCTTGGTAGGTTCAGAACTGTACCGAGCAAGCAAACTGACGGCGAACGCAATGTCTGGCCGTGTACAATTTGCGAGGTACATGAGTGCTCCAACTGCACTCAGGTAAGGAACCTCTGGTCCCAGAGTTTCCTCCCCCTCTTCCTTTGGCCTGAACGGGTCCTTGTCTGGCTGTAAAGATCTTCCGACCATCGGGGTCTTAGAAGGATATGACTTGTCAAATCCAAATCTCTCCAACACCTTCTGGGTGTAGGCCGACTGGTGCACTAGAATCCCATCAGGGGAATGTTCAAGTTGCAGACCTAGACAGAACTTGGTTTTACCCAAATCCTTCATCTCGAATTCCGACATCAGGTAGGAACTCGCTTCCTCAATATCCTCAGGCGTACCGATTATGTTTAAATCGTCCACGTACACCGAGATTATACAGAATCCATCTTGGGATCGCCGTATAAAAACACATGGGCAATCTTTATTGCTCGTGTAGCCCTTCTGATGAAGGAAATCACTTAAGCGATTGTACCACATTCTACCAGACTGTCTGAGTCCGTACAGTGCCTTTTGAAGTTGAACACTGTATAGACTCCTGTTTGCTCTATCATGGTTCGGAACAGGGATACCTTCTGGAACCTTCATGTATATGTTCGAATCCAAGTTACCATACAGGTAAGCAGTGACAACATCCATTAGTTTCATTTTCAAGCCCATGTTTACTGCCATCGAGATCAAGTATCTAAAGGTAACTCCATCCATGACTGGGGAATAAGTCTCCTCAAAATCGACACCTTGTCGTTGAGTGAACCCTTGAGCGACGAGCCTTGCTTTGTACCATACTACGTTATTATTTTCATCTCTCTTTTGAACAAAAACCCACCTATGGCCAACAGGGCGAATGTGGGGAGGAGTTCGACAAACTGGTCCGAACACTTTCCTTTTGTTGAGAGATAATAATTCGGCAGTAATTGCCTGCTGCCAATCTTTCCAATCCGACCTTTTCTTGCAATCAGCGAGCGTGTTAGGCTCAGGGTCAAGATCTATGATTGAGGCAATTTTCGTAGCAAATTTAATGTCGACAATCACCGTTGCTCGGTTCAGGGACTCCCCCGTATAAATATAATTTATGGCCATTTCGTCATGGAGCGCATCCGGCGCAAACACTTGCTCTACCAAATTTCCCATTATGGGAGGAAGGTCCTTTGGATTTCCCGCGCCGATGTGTGCGCACACATCTCTGCTGGGTGTTTCCCCTATGGGAAAGTTTAAGTCCGGAATTTCGTGCATGGAATTTTCCGTACTTGTGACAGGTCTCGACTGGCTCCCCGTTTCACTTTGGGGTACTTTGGCGACAGGCTGTAATAAATCTCTCTTATCCTTTTTCGTCGGGCGTCCCCAAGTACTTGGGATTTGAGAAGCCGGATCTCTCGTCCTTTTAGGCCTTTGGACGGGAGCGGGTATGCCATCATTTTTCTTCGGTATTTCAACCCTTTCCGGTGCATTGCGCGCGTGCACATGCGATTTTGTCACAGTCTTTAAGTCGCTAAAGTGGTCAGGCAGTTGATTTGCTAATGACTGCAAATCTATTATCTTTCGGACTTCTCTCTCAGTCTCAGCAGTGCGCGGGTCATGAGCGTGGATTCCCGTGGCTTGCCACGTGATTTCTCGACTTTTAGCATCAAGGGGTTGATTCTCTCCCCCTAAAGTCGGGAAAAAATCCTCGTCAAAAATGCAATCAGCAAAACAACCCGTGTGACAGTCACCTGTCATGGGGTCCAGATACCTGATTATGGACACAGTCTCATAACCAACGTATATCCCCGACTAACGGAGCGGGCCCATCACCGATCGCTGAGGTGGTGGTATTGGTACATATACCTGGCAACCGAACCTACGAAGGTGGGAAATTTTCGGTGCCGACCCTTGCGCAAGCTGAACAGGAGAGTGGATGCTGTAGGCCGACGGTCTAAAGTTGATGAGATTGGCCGCGTGTAACACCGCGTGGCCCCAACACGTAGTTGGTAAATTACAACCCTGAAGCAGCGGTCGGGCAATGAATTTAATTCTTTTAATCAATGCCTCGGCAAGTCCATTTTGTGTATGAACATGCGGTACCGAGTGCTCAACTTTGATTCCCATTGCCATGCAATAATCATCGAACGCCTTTGAAGTAAATTCTCCGGCGTTGTCCATTCGAATAGACTTTATACGATAATTAGGGAAATTATTCCTCATTTGTATGATCTGAGAGATCAACTTTGCAAAGGCATGGTTCCGTGTTGATAGCAGGCAAACATTGGACCATTTAGAGGAAGCATCAATGAGCACCATGAAGTACTGAAACGGCCCGTTGAGGGGCTGAATTGGACCGCATATGTCCCCTTGGATACGTTCCAAGAACGCGGGGATTTCATCCCTCACCTTGAGGGGCGATGGCCTAATGACTAACTTCCCCGTGGCGTATGCGGAGCATATGAAATCATCGGGATTCGGGAAGTTATTCACGTTAACATTATGACCATGCGAGTTGTTAATTATATTTCTCATCATCCTAAGTCCGGGGTGGCCTAACCTATCGTGCCAGAGGCAGAAGAGTTCAGAGCTTCTAAAAACAGTCTTGAGGGTAGTGTACACGGGCGGTGCTACTATCTTAGTGTAGTATAGCCCTGTGTCAAACGAAGGAAGCCTTTCGATAACGTGTTTACCACTTGCATCCCGCTTTGTGATGAGTAGGCACTCCTTGCCCGTTTTCATCATCGGTCTCAATATGGAAACCATTAGCGCGGATGTCTCTAAAGCTCAAAAGAGTACGAGTCGACTCCGGGTACAACAACGCATCATTAATGATCAAAGTTGTTCCCATAGGAAGTATAATAGTGGCTCGTCCGGAGCCAACTATATGCGAACCGCAGCGGCGATTGTCATAATACTTCCCGAAGATTTTTTAATAGACTCAAAGTACTTAGTTTCTCGTAAAATGGTATGTGTGGTGGCGCTATCGGCAAGGCACGTTTCCTCCATTCGGGCACCACACGCGTTCTAAAATATGACATCCAATTAATGTATGAGGAAGAAACTACATTAAAAATAAATGCACACATCTCAGAACATAACATACTATCATGTATAAATAATGGAATAAATGAATGAAATAAATGTCATCCAATCGCCAAAGTAAAGAATAAGTTTATGCTCTCATAGAGCTTACAACCAAATCGAATTTATTGTATCAAATCACGGAATCATGATGACCAACGAGGTATGCTAAGTAGACTCGGTAAAGAAGCCATTGACTTCAGCCGCAATCTCCATACTAGTGAGTTGATCCTCCTTAGAAATCATCTTGGAGGCAGCATCAACATCTAGTTGCTCGGCACCGCCGAGGCGACCATGTGGTCAACCTCCATGGCAACGTGGGCGTCATTAGAGACCGCCAAAGCCGTCGCGATGGGAACCACGGGGGTCACCTCTATGGGCGCAGCAGGGGGCGTAGAGATCATCACGGGTGCCGCCATGGGCGCCGGTGGTGCTCCCTCCTGAACCAAGGCGAGGTGCGTCTCACGCGCCTTCCGAGCCTTATATGCATCAACGACCTCCTGTGGTGCGCGACACTGGCGGGAGAAATGCTCCACCGAGCCACACCGAAAGCAGCCCTGAGGCCTCTGACCCCCCTTGCCCGGCTTTTGCTTCTTAGCCAAGGCGGGGGGCTGAGGGCTCTTCTTCTTGCCCTTGCGGCCCCTCTTCTTCTATTGAGGCTTGCGGACTTTGAGAGCGTTCACCTCCTGACGAGAACCCCCCCAAGTGGTTGCATGACAAAGTTCTTTTTCAGAACCTCGTCCTGCGCCTCTGCCACCTGGAGGACGTCAATCAACTTTGAATACCTCGTGTAGTTTCCCTGGTGGTAGTTCCGTGAGGGCTGGACCGCATCAGGGTGGAAAGTGGATATGGTTTTCTCAACCTTCTGGGTGTCGGTAGTCTCAGTACCACACAACCGAAGAGTCGTACAAATCCGGTGCAGAGCCGAATTGTACTCCCCAACCGTCTTGAAGTCCGCAAACTTCAGACGGATCCACTCTGCCTCTGCATGTGGCTTCACAGTGTACTTCAGCCGCTCATACCGCTGCTTAAGAGCGGTCCAAGGGCCAGAAGCACTCCGCTCAGCCATATACTCGTCTTTCAGAGTAGGTGACAGGTGATGACGGAGAAAATGCAGAGCCTGCGCATTCTCAGTTTCAAACTTGGGATCAGTGGGGGCCAGCTGGGTCCCCTTACCGATCGCCCTCGGGAGGGTTTTGCCCTGGAGAAAGATCTCGCAGTCCGACGACCATGACAGGTAGTTCAGCCTTGTCTCGGCCAACTCAGCAAACTCCTTGTTGACAATTCCGGCCATCTGCGATTTATGCAAAAATCATGAGATTACAACAGGTAATCTTTTGCACAAATGGGATGTTGATAAACTTATTCAATAAAAATGACGTTCCATTATTTAAAACATGTTATTATATGATTTACTTAGTGATTAAGAGTGCTAAACAGTTAATCTACAGTAGTAAAAACATACAATAAAATCATGTTACAAAAGATAGCGTGTTAAGCGCGTCTAGTACGTGAGAACTAGCCCAAAAATTGAATTCCCGAGACATTTTAAAGCCAAAATACGCATTTTTCAGCGAAAACAGACAGTTTCAAGGGCTTCTACGCGAAATATTACAGCAGGAATATAATATGCGTGAAAACAAAAAACTGCAGGGGTTAAAATGCAAAGAACCGCGCGCGCGCGCTCTCCGGCTCGGTCCGGTTCGGCTGCAGGCTGAAAATGGGCCGCCAGCCACCTCTCTCTCCCTTTTTGTTTTTCATTATGGAGAAGGGAAACGGCCTGGTCCACAGCAGCCCGCTGGGCCGGCCTGCTCAGGGCTGCGCTAGGGTTTCCCAAGCGCCCGAGCGGCGGCGGCGGCACGCACACACGCACGCACGACGCGGCCAGGGCTGGCCAGTGCACGTACTCGCGGCGGTGGCGGCCACGCACGCACGCAGGGCGCGACCGGGGCTGGCTAGAGCGCGCGCTCGCGGCGGCTGCGGCTACGGCCCGCGGCGGTGGCTGCGGCCACGGCTCGCATCGGCAGCAGCGGCCACTGCATGCGGCGCGGCGTCAGCAGGACGCGCGGGCGGCGACCATCGGAGCAGCGAGGTGCCAGCAGGGCACGGCGGCTGTGCGTGCAGCGGGCACGCGAGCGCGGCGACGGCAGCTGAGCGACGGCGCGCGGCAACGGCAGCCAGCAGGGCACGCGAGCGTGGCGTCAGCAGGACGCGGCGGCGGCAGCCAGCGGCGCGGCACCGGCGACCAGCAGGGTCGCTGCCAGAGCACTGGCATGCGTACGTCTCGGGATTCCTAGTCTTCGTTGTGTTCATCAGGAACATCGACGGCGCATGACACAGCAGGTGCGTTGCGGCGGTACCGTGACCATCTGGATCATGATCTGTACCGACTCCCGTATAGTATAGTCAACAAGTCTCTCGTGATCCAAGAACATCGACATTGGTCGGCGACATATTCGTCAGCCAGTTCTTGGGAGAGAAATCCACACCATAGGTAGATTTGTCCGAAAAATAAACTAATCGCAAAAACGGAATCGCAGTAATGAGAAGAATCCATTTTTTGCAAAAGTGGAGATCGGATCTTATACCTCCGCGGGATCGACGAAAGCCTGCGTGATGCAGGCTTGACGCAGGCTTGACGGAAAGTTGATGGAGCGAAGCATGCTGATAACATGTTCCGCAACTCCACCGGCGAGTCCGGTCCGAGGTTGCGGAGCGAGTGCAAGCATCGTAGACGAAGTAGTCGAAGTAGTCGAACACGCAAAAGTAGATGAACACAAGGAAGTATGGAGGAGACTACCTTTATTAATCAATGATCAGGGTTACAATGATTGCTCCTCGTCTCTTTATATAGGGGTAAAGGGTCAAGGGATAAGTACCCACTTAACGTAAAGTGTGAAAACAGGAGGGGCTAGCCTGTGCGATACGCACGCGGCCGCCGCCACCCCTCGAGGGGGCCCGGTTTCCCAACATTCTTAACCATCGCCATATAGCCACCAGTTCAGCTTGTGGGCGGTCTGAGTGCAACCTCGCCAGATGTATATGGGTTCTCGAAGACAAAGACTTGGCTGAAGTTGTAATGAGCAACAGAACCAGATGCCAAAAGATTCATCTTCAGCCTCATGAACGCACTCCCCCACTCTGACTTTGTAATGGTGCTAGTAACGCTATGTGTAATATGGCATGCACGCCACAATGCAATGCATGAAAATGTCTTTAAAAGCCTGGCTTCTACCCATCATTTTGTCAAGAGGTATATGAAAGAGCTCGCCAAAACAGTCTCATCAAAATCCTCTGCCGGTCATGCGACAAAGTAGTAGATGGATTCCTCCACCAATCGGTACAACAAAAATCAAAGTCGATGGAGCAGTTGCTCGGAATTCTCTTCAAGGCTCCTATAGCACGATGTGTAGAAATGTTGCAGGGTTGTAGGTGCTTCTGCAATCAAGTGCTCAAGGGTCACTGATACAACAACTTTGGAAGCATTGGCATGCCGTGAAGCGATGGCTCTTGCACTTGATCTTGCTCTCAATGATATCGTCATTGCTTCTGACTATCAGGGTGTGGTTAACGATATACGAAGAGCCACTGGAGGCGTGTATGCTAGCTAAGAGAGATCAAGCAGACAATGGTTGAAATCCCTAGATGTTCCTTCATCTGTGAGGGAATGGAGACTAATCTCGAGGCTCATAGCGTCGGTAAACATGCTCTAGGTCTACCATTGGGTCGCCACATTTGGCTTCTCAATATGCCAGACCTAAAATGTATCCCCATGAACTTGTTATTTGATCAATAAAGAGGAGTATGATTAGACTAAACAAAGACTATGTCATTGCAGCAGCTATCCACCAGGAGCTAAGGGCATCTCCAACGCCGACCCCCAAACCAAACACCCCATTCATCCGTAGACAGGGGGACCAGTCTGCGGGCATGGATGCAGGAAACGGCCATCCAACCGTAGCAGCATACATCTCCGCCCGGTACGGGCAATTCGGTATTTATATCCTTCTGATCACAAAGCATGGGTCGGACTGCATCCGCGTCCGATCACCAAAAAGAGACAAGCATTCATAGTTTTTACATGCCTGATCATAATAATATCAGTCTGACAGTCCATGCAAAACATTTGCCCAGCCGTACCGGCAACTAGAGCCTCCAAGCTCGCTCCACCGTCGGTGCCGTCTCGGTTGCCTTCTCCTGCCCCGCCACCTCATTCTCTTCCCTCTCCAGTTGATCCTTCGCGCGCTTTAACATCCTCAAACTGACGTTCGCATGATCATCCTTGTGTCTTCATCCAAATCGTCCATCTTTAAGGTGAACATATCCGCGTCTTCCAAATTGGCTGCGATCTCAACCTTCTTATCTTCAAGCATGGCTCTCTTCTCTTTTAGCTTGAGCTTATAGTCAGTCACCGCCATCAACAAGTTAAACATGCCCGCCTTTTTCCTCCTTGATGTCCTAGATCTTGACGTATGCCTCCTCCTTCTTCGCCAAGATGTCCTCGAACCTCACCGTCATCTTGGTTGCGGCCCCTTCTCGCTTGGCCCTCTCCTCCTCCCACTTCTTTCCCCGGAACCCTCTTCGAACCTTCTTGGGCGTTTCTTCTGTTGGCTCGGTTGGATCACCGGTTTCTTCCTCAGTGGCATGGGCGACGCTCTTGACAATGTATATATTCCACTTGGGTTGTCCGTTCAACTTCAACCAACAATGCATGACGGTTAAGTTCTTCTCCAACTTTAAGAACACACTACACGCACGGGAAGGCTACAAAAAAATATTGTCAACAATGCACATCCGACCAAATGATCTACAAAACTATGCACATCGGGTCAAATGATCTACCAAAATATGCACATCCGGCCAAATGATCTACCAAACTATGCACATCCGGCCAAATGATCTACCAAACTATGCACATCCAGCGCAATGATCTACACAACTATGCACATCCGGCCCAATGATCTACAAAACTACGCACATCCAGCCAAATAATCTACCAAACTATGCACATCTGGCCCAATGATGTACACAACTAGGCACATCCGGCCAAATGATCTACACAACTATGCACATCTGGCCAAATGATCTACCAAACTATGCACATCCGGCCCGATTATCTACACAACGATGCACATCTAGCCAAATGATCTACACAACTATGCACATCCGGCCAAATGATGTACACAACTATGGAGTTTCCTGGCGAAGCTGGCCAAAGCGTTACGTCCTCTCTTGACACCTGACAATTATACTGATTGGAATCTGTAGCTTGTGACATATTTTAGCCTGGAAACAAACGACGCATAATCAGATTCAATGATCATGTGTCACATGTGAAGGTCTAATTGCTCCACTAGCCCATGCATTTTCGGATCATGAGGACTAGAGCATCAAACAAATCATCAAGGGAACTCATCAAATTATTCACAACATCATGATTGTGGATGTCAGATGCACCAAGACCTGCCGGATCTCGGGTTCCGGCAAAACCCTTAAGGTTCGAACACTGGGGTGCGCGTGAAGATCTCTCCCTCACAGATCACGCCCTCACACGCTTCGCGATCACTATGCTAGCTCGATGAACTCGCAACACAAGGGACACAAGATTTATAATGGTTCGGGCCACCATTGTGGTGTAATACCCTACACCAGTGTGGTGGTGGTGGATTGCCTCTTGGGCTAGGGATGAACAGTACAAGGGGAAGAACAGCCTCCTGAGGAGAGGTGTTCTTGTGCTTGGTGAACTTGAGGGTGTGAGGATCCGGTCTCTCTCCTACTGTGGCGACTATCCCTATTTACAGAGGCCCTGGTCCTCTTCCCAAATATTGAGCGGGAAGGGAGCCAACAACGGCCAATTTGAAAGGGGGACAGCTAGTACAGCTTATCCTGACAAAAGTAGTCTTCTCCTGCCAAAGGCTCTGGTGGTGACGCCGTCTTGGGCTCCACGGTGACCTCCGTCCTGCCGTCCTACTGGTCTTGGTCTCGTTGCACCGATGTGGAAACCTTTGCCTGACGCCTCGGAACTCCTCGCCTGTGCTTGCCTCCTTAGCACCAAAGAGGAAACAAGGACACTGTGCGCGCTGGCGTCCGCCTGGCCTTGGTCGTCATGGCTCACGTCACGAGAACCTCGCGAGGTTTGCCTTGCCTTGATCTCTCCGCCCCTCGCGAGCCGGACCGATGAGGCCGCTCCCGAGGAGGTCTTATGTCGTCCGCCTCACGAGGGTCTTGAAAGCTTGTTGGTGAAGATGGGCCGTACGAGCCCGCTCACAGAGCCACGCCGTGGGCCACAGGCAGGCTAGTCTGGGGACCCCCATTCTCAGAACACCGACAGTAGCCCCCGGGCCCAAGGCGCGCTCGGACTTGGCTTTGAGGCAAAACCAAAGGGCAAGTGCGTAGTGCCGCGGGCCCCAATAGCCTGCGGCCTTGGTCGACGCGTGGCGGTTGATTGGACGTTGGCGTCTCCGCTTCCCCATGATGCCTTAATACTCGCCTGGCTAGGCGGCCACCACAGTCTACACGGTTTCCTTCCCCTTGTTGCGGCGCGCTCCCCCAATTCTTCCGCTTCCTCGAAGCTCACCTCCTTCTCCCAATCCGACCTGAGCTCATCTCTCCCATCGCCATGGCGCCAGATCAGATGGAGAAAGGGAAGGAGCCTGTGTCCTCCGCCGAACTACATCCGGCCATTGAGCCCACCGTTGGCAGGTCGCTGGTGCTTAACCAAGAAGCCATGGACAAGGTGCGCCCCATGCTCGCCTCCAGCTTCAATGAGTGGGGTAGAATGGTGGCCTGGCCTGCATCTCGAGCTCGTGTTGACAGGACCGCCACCGAGGTCCCATTCTTCATCGACGCCCTCTGGGCCGGCCTGGTTCCTCCTTTTTCTGCCTTCTTCAACGCAGTGCTTGCTCATTATCAGATCCACATGCTGCATCTCAATCCTCAATCCGTGACCCTTCTCGCCGTCTTCGCCTTTGTTTGCGAGGCCATGGTGGGCATTGCTCCTTCCATGGCACTTCTCCGCCACTTCTTCTCGTTGCACCTGACTGATTCCCAACAGACCTCGGGATGCCTGAGCTTCCAGGCCGTGGCGACGACAGCCGGCGCGGGGATTGACTTTGAGCTTTCGCCATCCACGAGCGAGTTTCGGATGCGTTGGGTATTTGTTGATGTCGGAGTGCGCAACCCCCTGCTCTCTTCTCCATCGGCGCCTACCATTCCCATCTCCAGTTGGTGCCACCAGAGGCTCGCCGATCCTTGCCTTGTCCCCATCTGGCTCAGGTTGAAGAGGCTGAAGGACCGCGGCGTGACTGTGCCTATGGTGGTGCAGGAGTTCGTCCGGCGTCGAGTCGCTCCACTTCAGCGACACTCTCGACCGATGTGGGCCTTGCTCAGCAGCAACGACCAGATGAGACTTCAGGAGTCCGGGCTCCCCCTTGAGGCGCGGCGAACTGTGCTCGAGGTCCTGACAGGCATCCCGTTGCCTAACGACATGCCAGGGAAGAGTTGTCTTCTGTACCGCTGCTTGAAGAAGGTGCAATTCGTGGAGCACATGCCCTCCTTCTATGAGTGGGGGCTGCGTCCAGTCGGCCTTGTGGGGCCCCGTGAGAACCCCATCATCGTGGTCCCTCTCCTTGCCGTCAGCCCCGATCCTGCCCCCAGAGTGGATGCTGGGGGGCAAGCATCGTCGGAGGCCGGGGGCGCTGGTGTAGATGTGTCGACGCAGCCTGAGGCTCCCAAGGCGTCATCCTCGGGAACCCGTGATCCCCACGCTGGGGCGGCAGCTGAAGGGGCGACGCAGCCCGCTGTTCCTAAGGTCGAAGCCCCTGAGGCCCGGCAGGTCGCTGCGAGGCGGAGCCCGACAGCTTTCCCCAACTTGGCACCCCTGAGGCCTCCTTGGGCGCTTCTCCAGTTGCGCCCCGAGATGGCCTCCATGTCCACCGCTTCGGCCGGCTTGGCGTGGACTTTGAGGAGCTCCGCAAGAGGAAGGAATCTCCGAGCTGCAGAAGTGACGCCTTCAGGCCGTTGAAGCGGAGGAAGTATATCGCCATTGACGAGTAAGTACCTTATCTTTGTGATTCTTTGATTGCTGCTTCTCTTCCTGACGATGGCTCTTCAGGATCCCTTCCGCCAGGGCCACGGAATCTCCTGAGAAGCGGCCTCCTTTTTCCCCGTCTCCCCCGCTAGACTTGAGCGATGTGAGCCCGCACGCCGCCCCGGTGTAAGGGCATATTTATCCCTAAAGTGTTTTGGTGATTGATGACAATGCTTTTGCGGACTAATCTTGTGTGTTAAGTATTTCAGAGATTCATCCTTTGGCACGAGACGATTCCCTCCCCTCGGAGTTTGAAGCGAAGACGGTGTAGCCCTTTTGGTTCAGTTTTGGTGGACTTGTGTCGTAGGAGTCACCGTACTATCCAGAGGGGGTCCGCTTTGGTTAGGCTAGGGTGGAATCTACACGTACACATCCTTTTCACACCCTCTGAGCCTTCCCGCTTTGATGGAGGTTTCACTCCCTTTCTTTTTGAGTTTGTTTTGGTCCCAGCGGTAGTACCGCGGTGCCCAGCGGTAGTACCGCTTAAGAGTCACAGGCGGCAGTACCGCTCGGCAGCGGTAGTACCGCCGGTGGGTCATCAACCGTAGTACCGCTGCGGTACCGGGCTCCTACCACGTCGACTCGAGGGGGTCGCTTCTCGTGTCAGATTGTGCGGCACTAAGCAGCGGCAGCAGAAGCGGTAGTGCCGCTCGTGAGCGGTAGTTCCGCCCTATCACCGCGGCAGTACCGCACTGGGTCCGACTCCTGCTCTCTCGCTAGCCCTCCCAGACTGCACGGCAGTACCGCGAGGGGGAGCGGTAGTGCCGCTGGTCCCAGTGGTAGTACCACTGCCCCCTGCGGTAGTACCGCCCTTTGCGGGGCTGTTCATGGGGTAATGGTTGGATTGTTCCCCCCTCTATAAAAGGGGGTCTTCTTCTCCAAGGTTGACTCACCTTCTCCCAAAAAGCTCCATTGTTGCTCCAAGCTCCATTTTCGCCCGATCTCTCTCCCTAGCCAATCAAACTTGTTGATTTGCTCGGGACTGGTTGAGAAGGCCCCGATCTACACTTCCACCAAGAGAAATTTGATTCCCCCCACTAATCCCTAGCGGATCTTGTTACTCTTGGGTGTTTGAGCACCCTAGACGGTTGAGGTCACGCGGAGCCATAGTCCATTGTGGTGAAGCTTCGTGGTGTCGTTGGGAGCCTCCAATTAAGTTGTGGAGATTGCCCCAACCTTGTTTGTAAAGGTCCGGTCGCCGCCTTCAAGGGCACCAATAGTGGAATCACGGCATCTCGTATTGTGTGAGGGCGTGAGGAGAATACGGTGGCCCTAGTGGCTTCTTGGGGAGCATTGTGCCTCCACACCGCTCCAACGGAGACGTACTTCCCCTCAAAAGGAAGGAACTTCGGTAACACATCCTCGTCTTCACTGGCTCCACTCTTGGTTATCTCATCCCTTTACTTGTGCAAGCTTACTTGTGTTAAATCCCTTGCTTGCTTGTGTGCTTGTTGTTGTTGCATCATATAGGTTGCTCACCTGGTTGCATATCTGGACAACCTACTTTGATGCAAAGTTTAAATTGGTAAAGAAAAGCTAACAATTGTTAGTTGCCTATTCACCCCCCTCTAGTCAACTATATCGATCCTTTCAATTGGTATCAGAGCCAAGTTTTCTTTATGAAGGACTTTGCCGTCCGAAGAGTATGGTTGATGTCGTAGACGGAGTGGAGGAGCACTCCGATGCGAATCCGGTCTCGTCTATGGGTGATGGGGGAACCTCGGTCTCTCTTGAGGAATTCAATGTGGCTTTGGACACATTGAAAACCTCCATGACGACGTTGCCACTCCCATGCAGGCGACGTTGCCACTCACATTGAGACCCAAATGTCGAGTGCGCCATCGCCACTCCCATGCAGGCGACGTTGCCGGCCACACACATCTACACTTTATTTACACCCCAAAAGCACATATCCAGGGTTCCCCCACCCTTCCGCCATAGGAGCGGACAGAAAAGGGGAGGGGAACCCACGTGGCACCGAGGAATCGGGGGAACACAAGGATGCCCTCTCTTCGCCTGACTAGGACAATTTTGTTTGGACAATTTTGAGTTCATTTCTGATGGTAACCGGTCTTGAGTAAGTATGTTGAACACTCTCAAAGTCTTTTCTTTTGAATTTGGTGAACTTGTTTCGAAGAACATCCACTCTGGTCTCACGCTCAGTAGAAACACCTACATCAACTTTGGAGAACGTCCCAAATTGTTATTATTTAATGTAGTGTCAAAGAATATCTTGGGCATGTGCATCAAGATGAATATTTCTTTTTTCTTCAGGATTGATCATACCAGGATTCTCAATCTCAAAGCCCTCTGACAATTATCCACAACTCGAAATCGATATTATGGTGCCACATTTGGTGCTTCCAGTAAGGATAGTCCTTCCCATTGAAGACATGCTTGTGTGTGGATCCTCGATAGTTACCTGTCATTGACATAGCTAAACTCCAAACGGTTAAACCAAATCAGATAGATACATGGAGCACCTTTCTCTGATACCAGTTGTAGGATCGAATATCGACCAAATGGGGGTGAATGGGAGATTCGACAATTTCTTAAAAACAAGTTTTTCAAACAAAAATAGAGTATGTGAAATAATAAAAGAATTGGATAGAGGTAAACTAAGAAGAACCTGAAATAACTTAGAGGAATAACAAGCTAAAATGTATAAGACAAAATGCCAGATTGTCAAAAAGAAGTAAAACTAAGTATAAGTATATATAGATTGCAAAGTATAACAAATATTCGAACTACCTTAAGTATGGCAGCAACGAAGACAAAACTAAACATGACATATGCTGCGGGAATGTAAAGTACCTAGTAAGTCTTCGATACAATCCCAGAGAGTAAGCAGGGGAGAAGTTATTCAATCACAAATATATTACAAAGGTAATTGAGTGAGGAGAAATGCAATCCTTAAGCTCGGCGAAAATAATGATTTGTTCACCCAATTCAAGTTGCTGGCGCAACTCTACGTCTGGTTTGAGAGGCTGAGATTAAACTCAAAAGACTATGTCTTCACCCTATTCTCCTTGAGCTAAAGTCTCTCAGACTTCATTCAAGCACACTCGGTAGATCTTTAATGTGTTCTTCATGACCTTCACAGACTTGTTCTTTGGCACTCCACAATTACACTTGGATGCTCAGACCGACACTTCACCGTCTACTAGATGCATAGACTGAAGGAAATATGCCCTAGAGGCAATAATAAGTTGTTATTTATATTTCCTTATATCATGATAAATGTTTATTATTCATGCTAGAATTGTATTAACCGGAAACTTAGTACATGTGTGAATACATAGACAAACAGAGTGTCACTAGTATGCCTCTACTTGACTAGCTCGTTAATCAAAGATGGTTAAGTTTCCTAACCATAGACATGAGTTGTCATTTGATTAACGGGATCACATCATTAGAGAATGATTTGATTGACAAGACCCATCCGTTAGCTTAGCACGATGATCGTTTAGTTTGTTGCTATTGCTTTCTTCATGACTTATACATGTTCCTATGACTATGAGATCATGCAACTCCCGAATACCGGAGGAACACTTAGTGTGCTATCAAACGTCACAACATAACTGGGTGATTATAAAGATGCTCCACAGGTGTCTCCGATGGTGTTTGTTGAGTTGGCATAGATCAAGATTAGGATTTGTCACTCCGATTGTCGGAGAGGTATCTCTGGGCCCTCTCGGTAATGCACATCACTATAAGCCTTGCAAGCAATGTGACTAATGAGTTAGTTGCGGGATGATGCATTACAGAATGAGTAAAGAGACTTGCCGGTAACGAGATTGAACTAGGTATTGAGATACCGGCGATCGAATCTCGGGCAAGTAACATACCGATGACAAAGGGAACAACGTATGTTGTTACGCTGTTTGACCGATAAAGATCTTCGCGGAATATGTGGGAGACAATATGAGCATCCAGGTTCCGCTATCGGTTATTGACCGGTGATGAGTCTCGGTCATGTCTACATAGTTCTCGAACCCGTAGGGTCCGCACGCTTAACGTTCGATGATGATCGGTATTATGAGTTTATGTGTTTTGATGTACCGAAGGTTGTTCGAAGTCCCGGATGTGATAACAGACATGACGAGGAGTCTCTAAATGGTCGAGGCATGAAGATTGATATATTGGAAGGCTATGTTTGGACACCGGAAAGGTTTCGGATGAGTTCGGGCATTTTCCGGAGTACCGGGGGGTTACCGGAACCCCCTGGGAGTTAATGGGCCTTAATGGGCCATGGTGGAAGAGAGGAGGAGGCGCCAAGTGGGAGACGTGCGCCCCCAAACCCAATCCGAATTGGGGGGGGGGGGGCGTGGCCCCCTGATACGTCTCCAGCGTATCTATAATTTATGAAGTATTTATGCCATGTTTACAATAGTTTTATATGATTTTGTTATGATTTGATTAGAACTAACCCGGACTGACGCTGTTTTGAGCAGAACTACCGTGGTGTTGTTTTTGTGCAGAAATAAAAGTTCTCGGATGCGATGAAAATCAACGGAGATTTTTTCTGGAAAATATGAAAAATACTGGAACAAAAAGCTACCGGAGGGGACTCCCGGGGGGCCCACGAGGGTGGGGGGCGCGCCCCTGTGCCTCGTGGACTCCCCGAGGGCCCCCCTGACGTGAAATCAACGCCAAGTTCTCCTATAAATATAGAAACCTTCGGGAATTAACCTAGATCGGAAGTTCCGCCGCCACAAGCCTCTGTAGCCACGAGAAATCAATCTAGGCCCTCTCTGGCACCCTGCCGGAGGGCCCATCATCACCGGAGGCCATGGAGGAGGATCCTGGAGGGGCCATCATCGCCATGAAGGCCAAGGACCAGAGGGAGAACCTCTCCCCATCTAGGGGGGAGGAGGAAGATCCCAACCCTATCCACCCCCGTTCCCCTCCCGGGTGAAAGCCCAAAATCCTTCTTGGATTGGGCGGTGACGGCGCGCTGCGCGTCGTGCCCTCCTTGGAGGCACCGCCTGGGGAGTGTGCGTTCGGGTGAGGGGCGGCAAAGGTGGAGTTTTGGGCAGCTATGGTTATCAGGTGGCTGTGGTTGGTCTGGCTCGTAGGGAAGTCTGTCCCCGCTCCCCTCAAGTGCGGTGCTCCTCGGCGGTGGCGTGTTTGGCTCAGCTCTGGCGGTACGGCGTCTGCGATCCGGCGATAGGGGATAGGGTTCCTCTTCCCGGCAGTAGCAGCACGTCCCTGGCCATGGACGCCCGGTGTTTCTCTTCAGCGGCCGACGACTCCTGCTCCTCGTCGTTCTGCAGCCTCTCCTGATGTCCGTGCTGCTCGTTGTTCAGTGGCTCCTCCCGGTGGCTTTCCCGCTGTCTTTCAGGTGTCCTAGGTTGCTTCGGTGTGTCAGATGAGGTGTGCTCATGTCCTAGGAGGTTGTGCTCTATGACTATCCCAGGACTCGAGGTCGGCATCTCCCTTGCTCTAGGGTGAGCGTCTCTCATGTCCGTCGGTGGCGCCTTTCAATCCAAGGCGAGAGGGAAGGGTCCCTCTACGGCGAGAGCGATGGAAGATGCTTGGTTTCCTCCAACCTTGGACTCGGTCATGTCCACAACTCCACTCTGTTTCGGCAGGTCCTCGTTGTGGTCACGCTGCTCGCAATTCTTGGCTCTTGTTTGCTGCGGTCGGCGGTGTGTACTAGCTTGGGCTTCCTTGTTCTGAGCTAGTTTTCTGCGTCGAGTTGTAAGCTTCCTAGGGAGCTCCCTTGTATCGTTCGGCCGATGTGCTTGGTGTGGTGTTGTGTTGTAATTCCTGGCCGGTTGATGGCTTTGTTAATTCAAAGCTGGGCTCTCTGCGAGCCTTCGTTCTAAAAAAAATCTAGGGGGGGAGGCCATGGAGGAGGAAGCACAAGGGGGAGGACCTCTCCTCCTCTCTCTCGGTGGCGCCGGAGTACCATCGGGAGGGGAATCATCGCCGCGGTGATCGTCTTCATCAACATCACCATCATCATCACCATCTTCATCTCTTTTACGTGGTCCACTCTCCCGCACCCCTCTGTAATCCCTACTTGAACATGGTGCTTTATGCCACATATTATGATCCAATGATGTGTTGCCATCCTATGATGTTTTGAGTAGATATCGTTTGTCTTTGGGTTGATTGATGATCTAGATTGGTATGAGTTGTATGTTTTATTTTGGTGCTGTCCTATGGTGCCCTCCGTGTCGCGCAAGCGTGAGGGATTCCCGCTGTAGGGTGTTGCAATACGTTCATGATTCACTTATAGTGGGTTGCTTGAGTGACAGAAGCATAAACCCGAGTAAGGGGGTTGTTGCGTATGGGATAAAGGGGACTTGATGCTTTAATGCTATGGTTGGGTTTTACCTTAGTGATCTTTAGTAGTTGCAGATGCTTGCTAGAGTTCCAATCATAAGTGCATATGATCCAAGACGAGAAAGTATGTTAGCTTATGCCTCTCCCTCATATGAAATTGCAATAGTGATTACCAGTCTTGTTGACAATTGCCTAGGATAATTCCGCACACCGACCCATCATTATTCCACACTCGCTATTTATAATATTTAGTAATATATTCTAGCTTTATGATAACAGCACCTTCTTTTATATTTTAGCTCTCCGATATCATGCAAAGTTATCCTCTTCATACCCACAACGTAGTTTTATTTCTCGTTTCTAGTTGGAAGCAAGCGTTCGGTGTACGTAGAGTCGTATCAGTGGCAGATAGGACTTGAGAGAATATTGATCTTACCTTTAGCTCCTTGTGGGTTCTAACACTCCATACTTATCACTTCCACCATTGGGAATTGCTATGATGATTCCATGCACTTGGGGATTATCAAGCTCTTTTCTGGCGCCGTTGCCGGGGAGCAATAGCGTGGGGTTGATATTCTCGTGTGTGCTTGTTTGCTTTCTTCACTAAGTAGATTTTGTTTTACCTTTTTGTTTCTGTTTAGTTGTGGGTGAAACATACAAAAAAATTAAAATAATGAAAATACAAAAAAATTATTACTTGCCTCTCATGCCTAAAAAGTTTTTCAAAAAGAGAAGTGATTGGAAAGTTATGCATTGAAGAAGTGAGGGTCGACCTTGAGCACTTGTGTTCATGCTCACGGAAACAATGTAGTATTTTTCATGGAAGTTTCTCTATAAATAATTATCCCCTTGTATATATCCATTGTATTATAAAAATAATGTGCCAAGCTTTGGTTTTAGGATGATTAGTTTGCTTGTTTACTATGTGCAGAACAAAAACAGAAACTTTGGCTGTAGTGCATGAATTTACATTTTTTACTGGAAGGTCAAATGGGTCTGAAACTTTTTGCACATTACTTATGTACAAATATTTCAAATTTTCAAATTTATTTCATAATTTTAGGAGTTACAGAAGTTTACTGAACTTCCAGATTACTACAGACTGTCCTGTTTTTGACAGATTCTGTTTTTCGCGTGTTGTTTGCTTATTTTGATGAATCTATGGCTAGTATCGGGGGGTATGAACCATAGAGAAGTTGGAATACAGTAGGTTTAACACTAATATAAATAAATAATGAGTTCATTACAGTACCTTAAAGTGGTAGTTTGGTTTATTACACTAACGGATCTCACATAGTTTTTGTTAAAGTTTTGTGTAGATGAAGTGTTCGAAGAACGAGGAGTTACCGATGTGAGAAGAATAAAGAGAGGCAAGAGTTCAAGCTTGGGGATGCCCAAGGCACCCCAAGTAAATATTCCAAGTATACTCAAGCATCTAAGCTTGGGGATGCCCCGGTTGGCATCCCATCTTTCTTCTTCAACAAATATTGTTTTGTGTGATTGAAGTTTTCAAGCTTTGGGTGAGATATCGATATGAGGAGAATAAGGAGTGGAAAGGCCCTAAGCTTGGGGATGCCCAAGGCACCCCAAGGCAATATTCAAGGAAGACTCAAGCGCCTAAGCTTGGGGATGCCCCGGAAGGCATCCCCTCTTTCGTCTTCAAAACTATCGGTATACCTTACTCGGAGCTATATTTTTATTCGTCACATGATATGTGTTTTGCTTGGAGCGTATTTTCAATTTTACTTGCTGTTTGAATAAAATCATTGGATATGAAATCTTGAATGAGAAAGAATCCTCCCATGGCTAGTTAATTATTTGACTACCCAGTGTTCTTCACTTATATCTTTTTGGAGTAGTTTGTCATTTACTCACGTGCTTCACGTATATCCTATGAGTAAATGGTTGAATGAATTGAATATCATAAATCTGAAATTATATATGTTTCATATGCTTATCCCATGGGGAGTAATGACTTCACATATAAGAAGTAGAGGTGGTAAATTTATTGAAGGTCAAACATTGAATTGGTCACTTGAACAATTCATGAAAGAATATTGAAGGAAGAGAGATTTCACATATAAATATACTATCTTGGACATCTTTTGTAATTGTGACCACTCATTAAAATATGACATGCTAAAAAGTTGATGTTGGACAAGGAAGAAAACTTAATGAGTTATGTTTTCCTATATCCGAAACATTATATTGTCTTGGATCATCCAACATGTTGAGCTTGCCTCTCCCTCTCATGCTAGCCAAATTCTTTGCACCAAGTAGAGATACTACTTGTGCTTCCAAACATCCCTTAAACCAGTTCTTCCATGAGAGTCCACCATACCTACCTATGGGATTGAGTAAGATCCTTCAAATAAGTTGTCATCGGTGCATGCAATAAAAATTGCTCTCTAAATATGTATGATCTATTAGTGCGAAGAAAATAAGCTTTATACAAACTTGTGATATGGAAGTAATAAAAGCGACGGACTGCATAATAAAGGTCTTTATCACAAGGGGCAATATAAAGTGACGTTCTTTTGCATTAAGATTTTGTGCATCCAACCATAAAAGCGCATGGCAACCTCTGCTTCCCTCTGCGAAGGGTCTATCTTTTACTTTTACCTTCTACCCTTATACAAGAGTCATGGTGATCATCACCTTTCCTTTTTACACTTTTTCCTTTGGCAAGCACTTTGTGTTGGAGTGATCGGAATATATATATATATATATATATATATATCCACTTGGATGTAGGTTTTCATGAGTTATTATTGTTGACATTACCCTTGAGGTAAAAGGTTGGGAGGCAAAACTATAAGCCCCTATATTTCTCCGTGTCCGATTAAAACTTTGAACCCATAAATATCACGTGAGTGTTAGCAATTGCGAAAGATTAAATGATAGTTGAGTCTGTGGAGTTTGCTGAATCAAAGCTCTGACATAGACCCTTCCTGAAAATAAGATGAATTGCAATTGTTTGATGGCCGAGAATATAGTTTGTTAGTTTCAAGAAAGTTTATGATCTATACTTTAACATGCGAATAGTTTGTTACTTGATCATGAAAAGTTTTATGAGATGAGCTACTGTTATGATACATAATGATGCTAGAAAAAGTGATTGGAATTATCATTGATCAAACTTATGCACTTGCAAGCATTCACACTTCATAAATTATTTCTTTTATCATTTACCTACTCGAGGACGAGCAGGAATTAAGCTTGGGGATGCTGATACGTCTCCAACGTATCTATAATTTATGAAGTATTCATGCCATGTTTACAATAGTTTTATATGATTTTGGTATGATTTGATTAGAACTAACCCGGACTGACGCTGTTTTCAGCAGAACTACCGTGGTGTTGTTTTTGTGCAGAAATAAAAGTTCTCGGATGCGATGAAAATCAACGGAGATTTTTTCTGGAAAATATGAAAAATACTGGAACAAAAAGCTACCGGAGGGGAGTCCCGGGGGGCCCACGAGGGTGGGGGGCGCACCCACCCCCCTGGGCGCGCCCCTGTGCCTCGTGGACTCCCCGAGGGCCCCCCTGACGTGAAATCAACGCCAAGTTCTCCTATAAATATAGAAACCTTCGGGAATTAACCTAGATCGGAAGTTCCGCCGCCACAAGCCTCTGTAGCCACGAGAAATCAATCTAGGCCCTCTCTGGCACCCTGTCGGAGGGGGCCATCATCACTGGAGGCCATGGAGGAGGATCCCGGAGGGGCCATCATCGCCATGAAGGCCAAGGACCAGAGGGAGAACCTCTCCCCATCTAGGTGGGAGGCCATGGAGGAGGAAGCACAAGGGGGAGGACCTCTCCTCGTCTCTCTCGGTGGCGCCGGAGTGCCATCGGGAGGGGAATCATCGCCGCGGTGATCGTTTTCATCAACATCACCATCGTCATCACCGTCCTCATCTCTTTTACGCGGTCCACTCTCCCGCACCCCGCTGTAATCCCTACTTGAACATGGTGCTTTATGCCACATATTATGATCCAATGATGTGTTGCCATCCTATGATGTTTTGAGTAGATATCCTTTGTCTTTGGGTTGATTGATGATCTAGATTGGTATGAGTTGTATGTTTTATTTTGGTGCTGTCCTATGGTGCCGTCCGTGTCGCGCAAGCGTGAGGGATTCCTGCTGTAGGGTGTTGCAATAGGTTCATGATTCGCTTATAGTGGGTTGCTTGAGTGACAGAAGCATAAACCCGAGTAAGGGGGTTGTTGTGTATGGGATAAAGGGGACTTGATGCTTTAATGCTATGGTTGGGTTTTAACTTAATGATCTTTAGTAGTTGCGGATGCTTGCTAGAGTTCCAATCATAAGTGCATATGATCCAAGACGAGAAAGTATGTTAGCTTATGCCTCTCCCTCATATGAAATTGCAATAGTGATTACCGGTCTTGTTGACAATTGCCTAGGATAATTCCGCACACCGACCCATCATTATTCCACACTCGCTATTTATAATATTTAGTAATATATTCTAGCTTTATGATAACATCACCTACTTTTATATTTTAGCTCTCCGATATCATGCAAAGTTATCCTCTTCATACCCACAACATAGTTTTATTTCTCGTTTCTAGTTGGAAGCAAACGTTCAGTGTACGTAGAGTCGTATCAATGGCAGATAGGACTTGAGAGAATATTAATCTTACCTTTAGCTCCTTGTGGGTTCGACACTCCATACTTATCACTTCCACCATTGGGAATTTCTACGATGATTCCCTGCACTTGGGGATTATCACCCCCCCTTTCCTTCTCTCCCTCCCCCTCTTCCTTCTTCTCCTACTCCAACTAGGGAAGGGGGGAAACCTACTCCTACTAGGAGTAGGAATCCCCCCCTTGGGAGCCCCCCATGAGGCCGGCCCTCCCCCTCCTCCACTCCTTTATATATGGGGGAGGGGGCACCCCATAGACACACAAGTTGATTGTTTAGCCGTGTGCGGTGCCCCCCTGATGCGGAGCATCCTATGGTCATCTCCTTGTACACCTTCATAGCACCTCAAGCCCCAAGTGGACCTACCGGACTTAAGGTGAACCCGCTCCTCTTCGAGATTTACATGAAGATCCATTGGACGTGGTTGCTACCTCACCATGGAACATTGTGCATCATTAGGTACGAGGGCAATCGCCACCAAGCTGCTAGGAAGCTTCCCGGAGGCCAAGGAGAAGGACCCCAAGACCCAAGAGCTGACCGGAAGCGTCAAGATGAAGAAAAGGAAGCGTGCAGAAATTGCACTACCGGACAGTCCGCTCCTCACAGCGGACAGTCCGGTCGCACCGAAATTGCACTACCGGACAGTCCGCTCCTCACAGCGGACAGTCCGGTCGCACCGAAATTGCACTACCGGACAGTCCGGTCCCCACAGCGGACAGTCCGGTGGCACCCGAAAGTGCATCTGTCCTCACCGGACTGTCCGGTCCGCCCAGTTTCGCTACGAATCCGGCTAAAAAGCCCATGTAACCACTGAAGCCCATACCCCTTCGCCCCTAGACTATATTTTCCGTGCTCCTCTCAGTTTTTAGGGTTAGCAAAGTATTTGATAGACAAAGAGAGAGCTTTGCTCATCTTCCTCCTCTTGGAGATCTAGACCTCCTCTTGGAGAAGCTCCTCTTGGAGATCAAGCCCTCCTCTTGGAGATGATCCTCTTGTGGATATCAAGGCCTCCTCTTGGAGAAGGATCCCCATCATAGGATCATCAAGACCTCATCTCCTTTGGATTTGGGATGAACTTTACCTTGTATATTTCCCTTTTTTGTTCTTGTACCTTTGTGGATCTTGTGTGATTGTGAGTCTAGTGGATGTGTGATTGGACTTGTGCTTGAGTGTTTTCCTCTTGTGATTTCCCCTCTTGTTCTTCGTGTTCTCCGCGTTCTTCGTGGATTCCCCTCCAATTCATGAAAGATCTCCACTTAGGGTCTCCACCCTACAACATCTTGGTATCATGAGCCATGTTGATCATGAATTTGGAGTCTCCCCCATCATTTTCTAGCCTTGTTTTGCTTGATTTCGTCCTAAAATCCGAAAATCCCCACCAAAAATAGCCCCAATTTTTTGTGCTTTGTTGGTTTGATGATGTTTTGTTGATTTTGATCCATGGATTTGTTGTGTTTCGAGTGGATCTAGCTTCCCCACAAGTTTCCCCACCTTTCATCCACGAAATCTCCTCAATTTTGACCCCAAAATTATCCATTTCTGCCCAAAAAATTCGAGTTCGTCCTTTCCCAACCCGCACCGGACTGTCCACTTGCATCAGGAGCAAATCGCTCACATACCGGACTATCCGCTCGAGTCAGAATGTTTTCAGATGAAGACCGGACTGTCCGCTACCCCGGACCGGACTGTCCACTAGTTCAAAAACTGCTTCGGATGATTTCTTGTTTCGGCCATATCTTCCACATCCGGAGTCTGATTTTGACGTTCTTTAGCTTGTTGAGTAGCTATTGACATTCCCCGTCCATCTAGATATGTTCCAACATAATTTGACTCCATAAATATTTTGATATTTTGACATCTTTGCCTAGACCATCCACCATATCATCCGCAAAACCACCATAGCTCTCCGCAACCTAACCCATTTTGATCCATATAGCATTTGTGGTTGCTTGAGTGGTGACTTGAGTCTCCTAAGGTGTTTCGGCTACTTAGGGATGGTTGCTTCTTCATCAACCACCACCACCACTTCCGCATTGTCAACTCCGGAACCACCATCGCATTCCGCTACCACCATTTGACATTTGAGATTTTGAGTTTGCGGTTTTTCCGTTTCCTAAGGTGTTTCGGCTAATTAGGAACGGTTCTACATCGAGAACACCGCCAATCATCATCGCCATGAGGTCGTCATCGACATTGACTACACCACCATTTTGACAACCTAACCGTAAGCAAGAATGGTAACCTCTATATCATCTTGGTATCGTGGTATCCCATCATTGTACATTCATTCTTGCCATTGCTTTGTTAACCCCTAGCCATTTTGCGTCACTTGCCTATCGAGACTAGCCATTTGACTATTGTCGGCAATGTTACTTGTGCACTTTAGTGATCCGCACCTTCCATTGCATACATACCATATCATCTTGGTATCCTCATCTTGGTATCATCATATCATCTCTTGTGTCACAAGATTGTTCCCGCATATACACAATTGCTATCTTGATTTGTGCATTTTGCATAGTGGCCATACAACAAAAAAGAGAATAAGCTTTTAAGCAAAGAGAAAACAAAGAGCTTGTAAGCAATAGCCATAGCATCGCCACATTGCATATCATACTATCATATTGATCATCTTGGATCATCGTGTGCGAAACACCGGGAACCATACATAATAGCATACTTGGGATAGAAAGTTTATCCATTTTGCATCTTATAGGTTGTGCACAAGTGTCGTATCCGCCTACTGAGCAATCGTGCTAGCGTCTCTCTTGAGTTGTGCAACACAAGCGTTTTCCGTGGATTCCACATTTTGTGCTCACTCCTTGGTTGCACGACCCCATTTATCTATCCGTGCGTGCGTTTCCGTGTGCCTTTCATTGCTATTGGTCTACTTGTTTCACTTGCAAATTTGTGAATCTCTTTCAACATTATTGACTCTTGCTAACATTTTGCATCAAAATTTTGTGCCACTTGTCCTAACCAAGCCACTCGATAAGCTTTACTTTGTAGGTGTGAGTGAGCAAGTCCGGTACCAATTCCACTATTCTTTCATTTCACATTGAGTGAAACTGGATACATCCTCAACTTTGGGAAGCTTGGTATTGTTTATCTCATTTCCTACTCACCCTTTGCTCGAGTCTTGTGATGGATAGGCAAAGCACACCTCCTTCGGTCTACAACAACAACGACGAGTTCGATGCCATGAAAAACTTCATTAACGCCAAGATGCAAGCTCAAATGGAGGAGATCAAAACCCTCATCAAGTCCTACAAGAGGTCTTCCTCATCTTTGAGAAGACGCTCAAGTGCACATGCTTCCGAGCTACCATCTCCGGCAAGGTCACATCGGCGTCGACACCATCAACAACAAGTACGTGAAGGTCAAGAGCTCAACACCAACAACCGCTCAACGACTTCACCATCTACCCTGGCATCTTCGCCAAGCGACTTCAAGGCATCTTCGCCTTTGGACATGCGGCATCTTTGCCAACAAGCACCTCAAGACTATGCTCAAGAGAAGCTCCCCAATCTCAAGTCCGCGACTTCCACGAGCTACTATGACCTCAACATCGACCACGCGATTCCTTTCTATGGGACTCAAGAACCCGAGGAGTATCTCGAGTGGGAGCGCCTCATGGACGACTACCTCAAGCTACATCAAGTTCCTCCCAAAGATCAAGTGAAGTGTGCCACAAGGAACTTCCACGACTACGCGTCCAAATGGTGGCTTCACACACATTCAGAGAGCTACGACATGAGTTGTCCCAAGACGAACAGAGCTTTGCAGCGAGAGTTCGTGCCTCCGACCTACACGGAACAAATTCTACGCCAATTGGAGAACACCATCCAAGGATCCAAGTCCATCGACAAGTACTTCAAGGAGATGAAGAATGCCTTGCGACGAGCCGGCGTGGACGACCCCATGTCAATGAAGTTCCACTTCATGATGGGATTGAACAACGATATCTTCAAGACTATCTTCCTCGAGAACTACAAGTCCCTCGACGACAACTACATTGGTGCTCTCAAGGCGGAACAAGAACTCATGAAGGCCAAGGCTTCTCCACCCCAAGCACACTTCTCGAAGGCCAAGCTCCAAGAGGACGAGCATGAGGCTAGTACCACCACGATGTCCAAGCCCGACGATGCTCCCGAGTTTGACTTCACCACCATCCCTCTTTGTGGCATTAATGGTGCCAAGTCTACTTCGACTCTTTTTTCAAGATGGTGCGGCGACGACTACGACTTCGGAGCCATTCAAGGACCAAGCTTTGGAGGCGAGCGACAAGGTGGCGAGCAAGGATGATGCTTCCATCTTTGGAGGCAAGAGTGATGATGTTCCATCTTCGGCCTTCATCCACGGCGACGGTGATGAGATGATCGAGCATGGGATTTTCCCTTCGGTCATGGAGGAGAGCGATGATGTGCCATCTGCGGCCTTCATCCACGGCGACGACAACGAGATGGTTGAGTATGGGATTTTCCCTTCGACCACGACGATGTATGATGACTTGAGTGACTTGTGCCACCATATTGAGGATGAGAGTGACTTAACCACTAGACCCATATATGATGTGTTGCCCCAATTCCCATGCGAGGAGAGCCACAACCCCCACCACTTGAGTGAGATGAGTGACTCCACCATATGTGAGTTTGAGTGCACCTATTTGGAGGGAGTGAGTGAGCCACCGCATAGAGAGAGTGTGATAGTTGATAGGGCATGTGAGGCCATGTGCATTTCTAACAACTTGACCTCTACCTCTATTGTGTCTTCTCATTTGGTGCTAGGTCCCATATATGATGACGCGCCGATCCTCGATGACTTCGTCCTTCCTTTGGACAAGACGATGGCCATGGTGGAATATGATGCACCCCCCACATGGTTCCATCAAGATGAAGATGACCACCATTTGGTCTTTCCCACCTCACCTACACCACCTGAGTGGAATGAAAATGGTAACATAGGTGACGATGATGCTCTAGTCCCACTAGTGGACATTCTTGACATTGATTGCTTGCATGATGTTGATCAACCTATTTCCATGCTTCATGCTAGTGCGATTTCCCCATGCGATGATTTACCCATTTATGATGAGTATGATGATTGCCATGTGGAGTCTATTAGTTGTGATGCCATGTTACATAGGATTTCTTGTGATAATTCTTTAGGTCACATCATGTTTGACAATCCGCTTGACTTGTCATATGCTATGCATGAGATCAACAATATGTCATATTTGCAATCTCATCGTAGTGACTATGCATATGCCATAAAAATAAACCCAATTTGCACATATGGCATAGATGACAAGCCCATGGTTATTGGCATTTGTTTTTATTGTGATGATATTGATATGCTCCCTTTGCATCATTTACCTCATATGCCATGCCATGACAGCCTAGCTTCGGATATGCATTGTTTTGGATGTTGTCCATTTTCTCCATATGATGTTTCCAATATTGCTCATGAGGAGACCCCCATAGTTTCCTCATACATTTTAGGAGATTTTGATCCATCCCATGCATTGCATGATCCCAACACTTGTATGCACAATATGCTTCCCATGAACAAACATGCTATTGATGTGCCATATACTTGTATGCTAAATTGCATCCCCATCGTGTCATACATAATAACTATTCTTTCATGATGGATGACATGTTCTTATACCACGCATCAAATTTCTTTGAGCGATGCTTATCTTGTGCTAACTCTCATGTGCACATACACATCATGATGGATGATGTCTACATTTACCACGCACACAATTTCTTTGGTTTGTGTCTCTTTTGTGTAGGTACCCATGAATACTTGTCAACCTCACAATCCCATGAGTTGTCAAAACGAGCTCTAGAGAGCAATGATGACTTGGGATCCCACGGATTGTCTTTACCACCGCTCTCTTCGCGCCAAGACTTCGTGCATTTCTTCTACATGGCCCTCACTTGGCTTTGGGTTATTGCCCATTACATATTATATGCCCATCTTGCCATGTTCACTTTGCATGATATGCTCATTCCTATGCCTTTGCCATGCATTTGTGACCCGTGCTTTGCATTACACATGATGATTGATTCTAGTACTTGTATGTGTATTTGCAAGCTTGGTGGGGATATCACTTGTTATTGCCATGTTTGCTTTGTGCCCCATGCCTATGATTATACTATGATCTTGCTTTGTGTTCGTTCTTGCGATATGTCATGTGCATTGTCTATGCCTATTATTTGCACACATGACATGATTGCCATGATTTCCTCTAGTGTGTTGCATCTTCGCTCCACTAGTTTGCACGACATGATTTCTATGATTGCTTGCCTTGTTGCATCACCAATGATTCATACTTGCTTATTTTATGTGGTTGATGACAACCATCTACATGCTTTGCACATGATTGTTATTGCTTCTTGTCATATATCTCCATGTGTTGCCTCTATCATGCTAGATGATTTGCCATGTATTGAGTGCAACAATGATTTTAGTCTTGCTAATGAGATTGCCTCCATAGCATTCTCGCATATATTTGGAGAATTTGACATATTCCTTGTGAAGCATGCTTGTCTTACCTCTTTGCACCATATACCTAGTGCCATGAATATAGCCATTGTTGCATCATATTATTCATGCACTTATGTTCCTAATGGTTATGTGCAAGAGAAGAGAACCATCATGATGGATGATGTGTTTATCTACCATGCGCATACATTCTTTATTTTGTTATGTGCATGTGTAGGATACTTGGAATTCGTTTCAACTTCCACTTCACGTGAGTTGACCATACGAGCTCTTGAGAGCGAACCACCTTCTACCACGACGATTCTACACCGCATTTGCTTGCGCTTCGGCATTGTGAAGAATGCACAAGGACACGCCTTCAAGGCGACATCTTTCTTGAGCATGGATATTGAGAATCACACTACTTGTGTTGTTTGCACCATGAGACTTATCGGTCATCTTGGACCACTTGATTGCACACTTGTTAGAGATCTCGCTTTGACTTGCCATTTTCACACTTCCATGCATCATGATATATATACCTTGTGTGTTGCATCCAATTCTTGGATTACTTGCTCCTATCACATGTTTGGTTGCAACAATGTCATTCCTTCACATATGCCATGTCCCATTGATTGCTACATGCTTGCCTTGATTGCCTCACACATGATGAACAATTGCCCTTTCTATTGTGTTGAGTGCCACACTATCTTCAATACACCATATGCCCGTTATGCTTGGATTGTCTTGCACTTGACCCATGTGTTTAGACACTTCATTAATATCGGTGTTGTGAATGATTCTTATGCCTACCATCGACCATTTGTCGAGCGCTTTATGCATGATTTCTATGACCATGAGCTAGATGCTTATTCTCTTGTCCCAAATATTTGCATCACTACCTCACATTTACAAGCTTGTTTCCATGATGACCTTGATTGTGCTCAATTTATATGCTTACTTGCCATGTCACAATCCTTTGTCAAACCATATGCTATGCTTGATAATGACACTTGTGTGGTGAATCACCTCTTGAATGCTTGGTTTTGCCCTAATGCTAACCACATTTGTTTTTCCAAGTGTTTGTTGTATTTGCTCCTTTTGAAGGAATCACTAGACGATGCGACATTGGAGGGTGCCCTTTCTGAGCTTGAAGATGATGAGTACTTGGTGATCGTCCACTCCCACACGGCGAAGCCATCTCTTTCCCATGGTGATTTGGTTTTTGATCCGAGGTCGGATCTTTCCCAAGGGGGAGGGGATGATGCGGAGCATCCTACGGTCATCTCCTTGTACACCTTCATAGCACCTCAATGTAGCGACCCGACCCGAAATCGGTCAAGTCTCTGTGTAGCTGTACCATCCTAAGATCATGCTGGCACACACAGTACATTGATGCAAAGATTCAAAGTTCAATCACACCTGAATTTATTACACGATTCTCATATCGAGTCTTTATTACATCATAATAAATTCGGCCGAAGGCCAACTCATGAGAAATAAACTAAATAAAGTTGCGGAAGCGTAGACGAATAGCGAGTCCATCCGACTCCATAGGGCAATCGCCAAGCGTGGATCGTAGCCTCACTCCTGATCGGAAAACTCCTCTGCAACATAAGACGTTGTAGCCATGTAGGTCAGCATTTTGAATATGCCGACAAGTCATGAAGAGAGTAAAATTACTAATACTATATGCAATTTGGCTGTGGGGCTCTAAGTTTCATTGTTTTGCGAAAAAGCCAGTTTTTCCCTACAACAATGAACTTGTTTGCAATTACTACAAAATGTTGGTAGTTATTGAGATGGTTCCACCAACCAATGTCCCATTCCCAATTATTAAATAACCCCTCAATTAGTTTATTAAGTTCGGTGTTTAGATTTCCGAAATACTCCAATCCCAGAGGTCATTTGTCCGTAACCGGGGACACGGCTAATCGATTAGGTTGTTACTCTGCAGAGGTTTGTGCACTTTACCCGCAAGAATCGTTCCCTCCTTTAAGTCTTCGCACTGCCTGGTGTTTGAAGACGGGACGAACGAAATAGGGTCTTCCGAAGAGTTCCTCTGGGCCACTGCCGGTGCCCATCCAATCCTACCGTTCTTCTACATCTCGTAGCACCGTCCGGCCAGAGTCACGCCTAGGGTCAACCCAGCCAGAGCCCATAATGTCTTGCGGCTGCACAGGTAAGCTTCCGGTCAATGGGGTATCCATCCATCTCTTCGTGGCTGGGTGAAGCTTTCCGCAAGATGTCGTGGCGCTTCTCCATGCATCCCAGCCATCCGCTGGTTTCTCCAGGGTGCCCGTCAACCGTCCTCCACCTAGTAGTGAATTTTGAAGTCCATCTTGAGCTTGATGTCATGGGGTTTTCATCATCTTGACTCTCGCATCTCCCTTATGAATCACTCAACCAACCCCGTCTACGAGCATAGCAAAATAAACTACATCGTCCCGGGCATCGGTAACAAGGGAGAAGGGTTCATCCTACCTCATGATACTACTCAAGAACATAACTTAACAAAATTCTCCTACTGCATGCATGGTGGGGAGGTATAACTCTAATGCAATAAAGTCATAGGTATTGTAAAAACATGATCAAATGACTTGCCTGGCTGACGGTCTTCGAAAGCTAGCGACTCGTAATAGCAGGCTTCGCACTCCGGGAATTCTACCGAGTCAAACAATAGCACAAATAAGTATAGCACAATATAACATAACAGCAAGTTGAAGTAAAACACCTAAGCACTCAAACCAAAACCAAAGAAAAACTCGGAGAAAGCAAATCAAGGTTTTCATCATAACAAGCAACAACTAAGAAATAGTTTTACACAACTAAAACTTTTCTTAACAGAACCTAAGCATTGGTTTTTCTAACTAACAGAAGGGAAAACATCATACAAACTAGTAGCAAAAAGAATCACATCAAAAGCTATTATAGAACTCCTATTATGCCTAAAACAATCCTAGCAAAGAAAATAAAATAATTTTTTTTTATTCTACCATAAATAAAAGTTCCTCCTCTGTAGCTACAGAAACTAATCTAAAATAAACTATAACATAATAAAAATAAAATTATTTACTAACTAGAACAGTAGGAAAACAGTAGCTAGCTAAATAAACAAGAAAAACTTGATTTCGACATAAAACTAATTGTTTATTAAATCTAAAATA
The DNA here is from genome assembly GCF_018294505.1 of Triticum aestivum. Taxonomy (NCBI): domain Eukaryota; kingdom Viridiplantae; phylum Streptophyta; class Magnoliopsida; order Poales; family Poaceae; genus Triticum; species Triticum aestivum. The sequence goes on along the minus strand of NC_057808.1, from coordinate 106,543,656 downwards.
CCCAAACAAGTTCCTACTGCTAGGCATGGTCAAAACTAAGCAGTAGCAAAAAGAAACACCTAAAAATATTAATTCTAGCTCAATTTATGGCAGAAATACTAATCTGACTATAACTAATATAAAACAATTTTTAAGAACTAAAGCATGGCCGAATCTATTTTCTACAGAAACTATAGGAAATTTGCAAACTAGAGCAAAAAGAATCAACTAAAAAAAGTGAATAACCTAAAGTTGTAGATTTTACAAGAACAGAACTATTCTGTTTTAGAAACAGAAACTAAAAAAACTAACGCTCTAACGGGCCGAAACAGTGAGCGCTCTAAAACTATACAGCGCCTAAGCGTTTAATAAACCAATGCGTCCACAGGCTAACAGAAATAAACCGATCGGCCGGTCCAATTAAACCACAACTTCAAATAAACTGATCTAAACCGAAACTAAAACCGATCTATATGAAATAAAACAATACCCCTTCGGGATCTAATCTGGGCCCTAGATTGGAAATCGGACGGTGGTGGGGAGTCCGGTGGCTTACATCGGCGGTCGACGGCGAGGTGGGCTTGGGCGTTGGTGGCGGGGGTGCTCCGGTGGTCCGAGGCGGCGACGGAGTCGTCGGGCAGGTGCGGCAGCTCGAGGCGGAGACTCTGGTGGAGTCGCTGGAGGTCGGGGACGTCGGAGTCGATCGGGGCGAGCTCGGGTGAGCTCCTGCTCCGGCGGGCGGCGGACGAGCTTGGGACGATGGCGTCAGGGCTCCTGGACAGGGAGATGATGTCAAGGAGGTGCGGCACGAAGTGGAGGTTCGGGTGAAGATGCTTGGAGGGGCAGAGGGTGCTCACCGACGGTGTAAGTGGCGGCGAACCGAGGTGGCGGCGGCGAGATGCGAACGGAGAGGGCGACGACTCTGGTGGGTTTCGGAAGTAGGGTTTAAGGGGTTCGAGAGAGGAGGGGCTTGGCCTTTTATAGGGCGTAGTCTTGGGCGAGGGGGCGTCTCAGGATCACGATCCCAGGAAGATCGGAACCGCGGCGCGCTCTGAACGTGCTCTGGTTCGGTTTCATGAGCGAGGGGTTGGGGATGAGGGTGGGCCCCGCGGTCAGTGAGACAGAGAGGGGGAGAGGCGCGACGGGCGACCGAGGGCGAGGGGGTTCGGGCATTGGGCGCTGGGGGCAGGCCGGCTCGGGCGTCGGTGGGCTGCGCCTGGCCCGCTGGTGGACTGCGCTCGGCGCTGGCTGGGCCGGCTGGCCTGGCTGCCCTGGCTGGCGCCTGGGGCTTTCCCTTTTTTTGAATTAGAGAGAGGGGAAATATAGAAAAATATATATTATTTTTATATAGGACATATATATATCAAAATTCTCAGGGGAATTAATCCTACAACGTGGACATTTTTCCAGAGGTAAAACTCAAACTAAAAAAACAATTTTTGGAAATCCCAAATAAAATTCAAATTTGAATTCAAACTTTTTGGCAATACTTTTCTTCTGACATTTTTGGAGTGTCATGTTAGCTGCTCTCATAGTTTTGATCAAGTATTTGTCAGGGATAATTGAAAGAAATTTCAATGCCAAATCAAGTTCAAATTCACAACAAAAACTCAACTGCCTCTGAAATTTTCAAATGCCACTCAATTTCAATCAAAATGCATAGATGCTTAGCTAATAATTGTAAAACATTCCAAATTGAAAATTTGGGATGTTACACTCAATCCCCAAGTGGACCTACCGGACTTAAGGTGAACCCGCTCCTCTTCGAGATTTACATGAATATCCATTGGACGTGGTTGCTATCTCACCATGGAACATTGTGCATCATTAGGTACGAGGGCAATCGCCACCAAGCTACTAGGAACTTCCCGGAGGCCAAGGAGAAGGACCCCAAGACCCAAGAGCTGACCGGAAGCGTCAACATGAAGAAAAGGAAGCATGCAGAAAGTGCACTACCGGACAGTCCGCTCCTCACAGCGGACAGTCCGGTCGCACCGAAATTGCACTACCGGACAGTCCAGTCCCCACAGCGGACAGTCCGGTGGCACCCGAAATTGCATCTGTCCTCACCGGACTGTCCGGTCCTTACCACCGGACTGTCCGGTCCACCCAGTTTCGCTACGAATCGGGCTTAAAAGCCCATGTAACCACCGAAGCCCATACCCCTTCGCCCCTAGACTATATATTCTGTGCTCCTCTCAGTTTTTAGGGTTAGCAAAGTATTTGATAGACAAAGAGAGAGCTTTGCTCATCTTCCTCCTCTTGGAGATCTAGACCTCCTCTTGGAGTAGCTCCTCTTGGAGATCAAGCCCTCCTCTTGGATAAGATCCTCTTGTGGATATCAAGGCCTCCTCTTGGAGAAGGATCCCCATCATAGGATCATCAAGACCTCATCTCCTTTGGATTTGGGATGAACTTTACCTTGTATCTTTCCCTTTGTTGTTCTTGTACCTTTGTGGATCTTGTGTGACTGTGACTCTAGTGGATGTGTGATTGGACTTGTTCTTGAGTGTTTTCCTCTTGTGATTTCCCCTCTTGTTCTTCGTGTTCTTCGCGTTCTTCATGGATTCCCCTCCAATTCGTGAAAGACCTCCACTTAGGGTCTCCACCCTACAACACCCCCTCCACATATTTCCACCTCGGTCATATCGTTGCAGTGCTTAGGCGAAGCCCTGCATCGGTAACTTCATCATCACCGTCATCACGCCGTCGTGCTGACAAAACTCTCCCTCGGCCTCAGCTGGATCAAGAGTTCGAGGGACGTCACCGAGCTAAACGTGTGCAGATCTCGGAGGTGTCGTGCGTTCGATACTTGATCGGTTTGATCGCGAAGACGTTCGGCTACATCAACCATGTTACTTAACGCTTCCGCTTTTGGTCTACGAGGGTACGTGGACACGCTCTCCCGCTCGTTGCTATGCATCACATAGATAGATCTTGCTTGATCGTAGGTAAATTTTTTGAAATACTGCGTTCCACAACAATGGCATCCGAGCCAGGTCTATGCGTAGATATTATATGCACGAGTGGAACACAAAGAGTTGTGGGCGATAATAGTCATACTGCTTGCCAGCATGTCATACTTTGATTCGGTGGTACTGTTGGATGAAGCGGCCCAGACCGACATTACATGACCGCGTTCATGAGACTGGTTCTACCACCATGCTTCGCACACAGGTGGCTAGTGGGTGTCTGTTTCTCCAACTTTAGTTGAATCGAGTGTGACTACGCCCGGTCCTTGTTGAAGGTTAAAAGAGCACACTTGACGAAAAATCATTGTGGTTTTTGATGCATAGGTAAGAACGGTTCTTGCTAAACCCATAGCAGCCACGTAAAATTTGCAACAACAAGTAGAGGATGTCTAACTTGTTTTTGCAGGGTATGTTGTGATGTGATATGGTCAAGACATGGTGATATATAAATTGTTGTATGAGATGATCATGTTTTGTAATAGTTATCGGCAACTAGCAGGAGCCTTATGGTTGTCGCTTTATTGTAATGCAATCACCATGTAATTGCTTTAATTTATCACTAAGCGGTAGCGATAGTCGTGATAGCAATAGTTGGCGAGATGACAACGATGCTTCGATGGAGATCAAGGTGTCAAGCCGGTGACAATGGTGATCATGACGGTGCTTTGGAGATGGAGATCAAAGGCACAAAATGATGATGGCCATATCATATCACTTATATTGATTGCATGTGATGTTTATCCTTTATGCATCTTATTTTGCTTAGTTCGGCGGTAGCATTATAAGATGATCTCTCACTAAATTTCAAGGTATAAGTGTTCTACCTGAGTATGCACTGTTGCGACAGTTCGTCGTGCCGAGACATCACGTGATGATCGGGTGTGATAAGCTCTACGTTCACATACAACGGGTGCAAGCCAGTTTTGCACACGCAGAATAGTCGGGTTAAACTTGACGAGCCTAGCATATGCAGATATGGCCTCGGAACACTGAGACCGAAAGGTCGAGCGTGAATCATATAGTAGATATGATCAACATAGTGATGTTCACCATTGAAAACTACTCCATCTCACGTGATAATCGGACATGGTTTAGTTGATTTGGATCACCTGATCACTTAGATGATTAGAGGGATATCTATCTAAGTGGGAGTTCTTAAGTAATATGATTAATTGAACTTTAATTTATCATGAACTTAGTACCTGATAGTATTGTGCATATCTATGTTGTTGTAGATCAATGGCCCGTGCTACTGTTCCTTTGAAGTTTAATGCGTTCCTAGAGAAAGCTAAGTTGAAAGATGATGGTATCAACTACACAGATTGGGTCCATAACTTGAGGATTATCCTCATTGCTGCACAGAAGAATTACGTCCTGGAAGCACCGCTAGGTGCAAGACCCGCTGCAGGAGCAACGCCGGACGTTGTGAACGCCTGGCAGAACAAACCTGATGACTACTCGATAGTTTAGTGTGCCATGCTTTACGACTTAGAACCGGGACTTCAACGACGTTTTGAACGTCATGGAGCATATGAGATGTTCCAGGAGTTGAAGTTAATATTTCAAGCAAATGCCGGGATTGAGATATATGAAGTCTCCAATAAGTTCTATAGCTGTAAAATGGAGGAGAATAGTTCTGTCAGTGAACATATACTCAAAATTTCTGGGTATCATAATCACTTGACTCAGCTGGGAGTTAATCTTCCGGTTGATAGTGTCATTGACAGAGTTCTTCAATCACTGCCACCAAGCTACAAAAGCTTCGTGATGAACTATAATATGCAAGGGATGGATAAGACAATTCCCGAGCTCTTCACGATGCTAAAGGCTGCGGAGGTAGAAATCAAGAAGGAGCATCAAGTGTTGATGGTCAACATGACCACCAGTTTCAAGAAAAAGGGTAAAGGGAAGAAGGGGAACTTCAAGATGAACGGCAAGCAAGTTGCTGCTCAAGTGAAGAAGCCCAAGTCTGGACCTAAGCCTGAGACTGAGTGCCTCTACTGCAAAGGGACTGGTCACTAGAAGCGGAACTGCCCCAAGTATTTGGCGGATAAGAAGGATGGCAAAGTGAACAAAGGTATATGTGATATACATGTTATTGATGTGTACCTTACTAATGCTCGCAGTAGTACCTGGGTATTTGATACTGGTTCTGTTGCTAATATTTGCAACTCGAAACAGGGACTACGGATTAAGCGAAGATTGGCTAAGGATGAGGTGACGATCCGCGTGGGAAATGGTTCCAAAGTCGATGTGATCGCCGTCGGCACGCTACCTCTACATCTACCTTCGGTATTAGTTTTAGACCTGAATAATTGTTATTTGGTGCCAGCGTTAAGCATGAACATTATATATGGATCTTGTTTGATGCGAGATGGTTATTCATTTAAATCTGAGAATAATGGTTGTTCTATTTATATGAGTAATATCTTTTATGGTCATGCACCCTTGAAGAGTGGTCTATTTTTGTTGAATCTTGATAGTAGTGATACACATATTCATAATATTGAAGCCAAAAGATGCAGAGTTGATAATGATAGTGCAACTTATTTGTGGCACTGCTGTTTGGGTCATATTGGTGTAAAGCGCATGAAGAAACTCCATACTGATGGACTTTTGGAATCACTTGATTATGAATCACTTGGTACTTGCGAACCATGCCTCATGGGCAAGATGACTAAAACTCCGTTCTCCGGAACAATGGAGCGAGCAACAGATTTATTGGAAATAATACATACTGATGTATGCAGTCCGATGAATATTGAGGCTCGCGGCGGGTGTCGTTATTTTCTGACCTTCACAGATGATTTAAGCAGATATGGGTATAACTACTTGATGAAACATAAGTCTGAAACATTTGAAAAGTTCAAAGAATTTCAGAGTGAAGTGGAAAATCATCGTAACAAGAAAAGAAAGTTTCTGCGATCTGATCGTGGAGGAGAATATTTGAGTTACGAGTTTGGTCTTCATTTGAAATAATGCGGAATAGTTTCGCAACTCACGCCACCCGGAACACCACGGCGTAATGGTGTGTCCGAACATCGTAACTGCACTTTATTAGATATGGTGCGATCTATGATGTCTCTTACTGATTTACCGCTATCGTTTTGGGGTTATGCTTTAGAGATGGCTGCATTCATTTTAAATAGGGCACCATCTAAATTCATTGAGACGACACCTTATGAACTGTGGTTTGGCAAGAAACCCAAGTTGTCGTTTCTTAAAGTTTGGGGCTGCGATGCTTATGTCAAAAAGCTTCAACCTGATAAGCTCGAACCCAAATCGGAGAAATGTGTCTTCATAGGATACCCAAAAGATACTGTTGGGTACACCTTTTATCACAGATCCAAAGGCAAGATATTCGTTGCTAAGAATGGATCCTTTCTAGAGAATGATTTTCTCTGGAAAGAAGTGAGTGGGAGGAAAGCAGAACTTGATGAGGTAACTATACCTTCTCCCTTATTGGAAAGTAGTTCATCACAGAAATCAGTTCATGTGACTCCTACACCAATTAGTGAGGAAGCTAATGATGATGATCATGTAACTTCAGATCAAGTTACTACCGAACCTCGTAGGTCAACCAGAGTAAGATCCACACCAGAGTGGAATGGTAATCCTGTTCTGGAGGTCATGTTACTTGACCATGATGAACCTACGAACTATGAGGAAGCGATGATGAGCCCAGATTCCGCGAAATGGCTTGAGGCCATGAAATCTGAGATGGGATCCATGTATGAGAACAAAGTGTGGACTTTGGTTGACTTGCCCGATGATCGGCAAGCCATAGAGAATAAATGGATCTTCAAGAAGAAGACTGACGCTGACAGTAATGTTACTGTCTACAAAGCTCGACTTGTTGCGAAAGGTTTTTGACAAGTTCAAGGAGTTGACTACGATGAGACTGTAACGCCCCGGATCCGATGCGCCAGGTGCCACTCAGTTATTCGCTGTCGTTGCCATGTCATTTGCTTGCGCGTTGCATTTTTCCATGTCATCATCTGCATTTCATATCATGTCATCATGTGGATTGCATTTGCATACGTGTACGTCTCATGGATCCGAGCATTTTCCCCGTTGTCCGTTTTGCAATCCGGCACTCCCACCTCCTCCGGCGCTCCCTTCTTGTTTCTTTTTCGTGAGTGGGTGTTGAACGTTCTCGGAATGGACCGAGGCTTGTCAGGTGGCCTTGGTATACCCCCGGTAGACCACCGGTCAAGTTTCGTTCCATTTGGAGATCGTTTGGTACTCCAACGGTTAACCGGGCATCCGCAAAGTTCGTTTGCGTGTTGCAGCAAAACCCCCCTTCAAACAGCCCCAAAACCCCTCTAAGTCTCCGCCATGCTCTCGGTCGTTCGATCACGATGGCGTGGGCGAAAACCGCTCCTCGTTTGGACTCTCCTAGCTCCCTCTACCTATAAATAGGTGCCCTCCCCCAAAAATTCGCGGATGAATTCCACCCTAACCCTAGCAAAACTCCTCCCCGCCGCCGGACATGTCCGCCTCCGTCGCCGGACACACCGCGCCGCCGCTCCCGGCCAGTGGCGTCGCGCCACGTCAG
>NC_057808.1:106535743-106536126 GCF_018294505.1 Triticum aestivum | reverse complement strand
CCCCGTTTGGACTCTCCTAGCTCCCTCTACCTATATAAACACCCCCTCCCCCGAAATTTCGGATCAATTCCACCCTAATCCTAGCCAAACTCCTCCTCGCCGCCGGACATGTCCGCCTCCGTCGCCGGACACACCGCGCCGCCGCTCCCGGCCAGTGGCGTCGCGCCACGTCAGCCCCGCCACCCTCTCTCTCCTCCCCGCCGCCCGTGGCCCGCCGCGGCCCGCGCTCGGCCCTCCCAGGCCCATCAGCGCCCAGCCGCGGCCCACCTGCCTCCTCCTCCGTCCTGGGCCGAGCCCACGTGGTGAGATGCCCTATTCCCTACCCAGGCGTCTTTTAGCTATCTAACGCTCAGTTTTCAGATCTGTTATTTCGGCCAAGTCTT
>NC_057808.1:106502655-106535423 GCF_018294505.1 Triticum aestivum | reverse complement strand
CACCGCACTTCGCCTCGCCTCGCCTCCTTTCGCCGCCCTCCGCCGCGGGCCTAGCCGGAGACCGCGCCCCGGTCGGTCCCCTCCTTCCCCGGCGGCCTTCCCCGAGCTCCGGCCGCCGCACCCCTCGAACTCCGGCGAGCTCGCGTCGAACCCCGGCCAGATCCCGATCTGGTCAACACTAGGTTGACTTCTCCCCCCTCTCGAATCTGCCAAGTCATTTTATATTACAATAAGTGCCCACGTTCATCATTGCATAACTCTCTGCATATAGCTCCATTTCGTGCGTGTAATATATCAAATTGTTCGTCTCGTGATGCTCTACATTTTGTTCAATTGCACTATGTTCATTTGAGTCCATCTTGATGCCCAAATCATCGTTGCAAGAGTGCTAGTTGCTGTTGTCTGCTGGTTCTTAGCAGAACTTGGAGATTTGTTATTTTTTGTATCATTTAATCTGTGCATCTTATGGGCATGAGCTCTACATGTGTTTTGTTTTATGCCATGCCATCTTTCCAGTGGTGTATGCCATGTATTTTTTTGATCTCTGTGGTGACTAGCACAAGCATGCAAAGTAGGCTCCGTAATGTTTCTTATTTCAGAGACTTAGTGATTTCTCCAAGTCTTTGTCTGCTGTTATTTTGTTTCCATGTAAACTTGATGCTTCAGAGAGATCCATGCATATTTTGGAGATGTTCAGTAAGTATGTTTTGTAGATATTGTTGTTATTGATCCATTCCTATCCTTGTTTGCAATTATCGAGTGCCATAGCATGACTCAATCTTGCTCTACTTTTTCTATAAAATGTTCCTGGCAGATTGTTTACGTGTTATTCAATTTTGCCAAGCTTGTTGTAGTTGATCCATATATGCTATGTATTTACTCTTGCCATGGATAGCTTCATAATCATGTCATCTTGCTGTAGGTATACTTGTTTTGTCATGCATTGCCTTGTGATGAGTGCATCAAGCTTACAAAGATGCCTTCATATTATTGTTTCTGCCATGCTCTGTTTTCTGCTAAGTCCGGAACCTGATAACGAAACTTGCTATGTTTACATGGTTGCCGTCATATCTTCTGATCCTTTTTGGCTTATGGTCAGTAAGGGACTTTTTTCATATGCATTTAGTAGATTCATGCCATGCCTTGTTTTGCCATGTTAAGTTCCTTTAGCATGTTTATTTCGTGCTCTGAACATTGCTACCTGATGTTATTTCTATCATGTCCAGTAATTTCTGCCAAGTCTGTGAACCTGTTATTATTTGCAATCTTGCCATGTCCTTTTGAGCATGTTCTAGTGATTTCTGGAGCTAGCTCAGTGTTCATGTTTTGTTGTCCTTTACCTGTACATCATGTCCATGCCTTTTGTTTTCATATTGAGTTGCCGTAGCATATTGTTTTGATGCTTGCTAGTTGCCTAGTTGCTGTTTTGGACAGATTGTTGCTATGTCTTGTTTGGAGTGTATGTGTTGCACCGTTGCTCCGTTTTAAGCATGCTCTATATGAAACTTGCTTAGTTTTGCATGTAGTCTCATATTATCCTGTTGCATCCTTGTTTTGGGGTGTTTGCTTGATGTTTGGATGCATTTTGCATCGATGCCATGTTTACCTTGTTTTGCTAATATCTTTTAGACCGTAGCTCCGAATCTAATGAACTTTATATGTAACTTGACTAGAATTTTGTGTAGATCATCATGGTGCTCTTTAACTTGCTGTTTAATAACTTGAACATAAGGCTTATTCAGTTCTGGACCAATTTCGAAATTTGCATATGAGGACTTACCGGAATTGTTATGTGTTGTTTCCGGCCTCATTTAAACTTACCTTGATGTGTTGATCTTGTATGCATCCTCTCTTGCCATGAGTAGCTTCATATAGCCTTGTCATGCATCATACTTGGTTGAGCATCATGCCTTGTTCATGTGTGGTGTGTTTACCTTGTTGTGTGCTTCTTCTCGATAGTTCCCGTGTCGTTGCGATCGTGAGGATTCGTTCGTCTTCGTGGCTTCATCTTCTTCATGGACTCGTTCTTCTTCCTAGCGGGATTTCAGGCAAGATGACCGTCACCTTGGATCTCATTACTATCATTGCTATGCTAGTTGCCTCGTTCTATCGCTTTGCTGCGCTACCTATTCACTTGCTCTTCTAGCCTCCCAAATTGCCATGAACCTCTAACCTTTGTCACCCTTCCTAGCAAACCGTTGTTTGGCTATGTTACCGCTTTGCTCAGCCCCTCTTATAGCGTTGCTAGTTGCAGGTGAAGATGAAGATTGCTCCATGTTGGATTATGTTTATGTTGGGATATCACAATATCTCTTATATTATTAATGCATCTATATACTTGGTAAAGGGTGGAAGGCTCGGCCTTATGCCTGGTGTTTTGTTCCACTCTTGCCGCCCTAGTTTCTGTCATACCGGTGTTATGTTCCTTGATTTTGCGTCCCTCACACGGTTGGGTGATTTATGGGACCCCCTTGATAGTTCGCTTTGAATAAAACTCTTCCAGCAAGGCCCAACCTTGGTTTTACCATTTGCCTAGCCTATTTCTTTTCCCTAGGGAGTCGCTCTCTCGAGGGTCATCTTATTTCACCCCCCCGGGCCAGTGCTTCTCTAAGTGTTGGTCCGAACCGAGCAGCCTGCGGGGCCACCTCGGGGAAACTCGAGGTCTGGTTTTACTCGTAGCTTGACTTATCCGGTGTTGCCCTGAGAACGAGATATGTGCAGCTCCTATCGGGATTGTCGGCACATCGGGCGGCTTTGCTGGTCTTGTTTTACCATTGTCGAAATGTCTTGTAACCGGGATTCCGAGACTGATCGGGTCTTCCCGGGAGAAGGAATATCCTTCGTTGACCGTGAGAGCTTATAATGGGCTAAGTTGGGACACCTCTGCAGGGTTTTATCTTTCGAAAGCCGTGCCCGCGGTTATGTGGCAGATGGGAATTTGTTAATATCTGGTTGTAGAGAACTTGACACTTGACCTTAATTAAAACGCATCAACCGCGTGTGTAGCCGTGATGGTCTCTTCTCGGCGGAGTCCGTGAAGTGAACACGGTTTATGGGTTATGTCTGACGTAAGTAGGAGTTCAGGATCACTTCTTGATCATTGCTAGTTTCACGACCGTTCCTTTGCTTCTCTTCTCGCTCTCATTTGCGTAAGTTAGCCACCATACATGCTTAGTCGCTGCTGCAACCTCACCACTTTACCCCTTCCTTACCTTTTAAGCTTTGCTAGTCTTGACACCCATGGTAATGGGATTGCTGAGTCCTCGTGTGTCGTGGAATTGTCACGGCAGATGTCCTCAAGCTAGGACTTAGTCATGGAGCCATCGCCGTTTGGAAGCTTGAAGGGGTTAACGGGACAAGGAACACGAGGGTTTATACTGGTTCAGCCCCTTACGGTGAAGGTAAAAGCCTATGTCCAGTTGAGGTGGTATTGATTAGGGTTTCGATGACCAGGGAGCTTAACTGCTATGCCTGGCTCTCGATGAGATCTTTCTTGTCCCTAAACCGCTGCCGGGTCGTCCCTTTATATAGAGAGGTTGACGCCCAGCGGCTCTCAGAGTCCCGGCCGGCTCATAAGAGTGTCCGGCTCGGACTCTCAACTATTCTTGCCTTACACTACAAGTTCTACCATAATGATGGTTATAACTACGGGCCTTAAGCCATATCCGGGTCTTAAGCCCATCTTTGGCCCACCGTCTTCAAGCTTGTCGCCGGGCTTCTGGCGATGACCATTATGAGTAACCCGGCCCCTTCTGGCGGGTGACTCTAAGGTCTATATCCTCAACATTAGGCCCCAGATTGATTTGAGCCGGCTCATGTCAATCTTCAATTCTTTCGACAGAAAACCTCCGGCTTACAATTGTGTGAAGGCCATAACCCGGCGTGACGTCATCCTCTCGACTCCGGGTGATCCGCCGTGATGTCATCTTCCATTAAGTCCATTTTTTACTCCACCAGATCCGCAACGGATCTTATCTTTACTGCTATCCCGAAAATCGAGGCGCCTCTCGGGCGAGATAACCGCGCCGTGGCCTCCTCGTTTCTCGCGCCCACTTATGAGCTCGCCCTTATAAATAGCCCGACCCTCGGGTCTTTCTCATTCTCCCTCTTTTGTCATCTCCTACCTCTCACTGCCCGCGTGCTGCTCGAGCTCCGCCACCGCCGCCGTCGCAACAGAGCTCCGCGTCGTCGTCGTCCTTGGCCGCTGCATCACCCTAAACCGTCCAGAGAACCGCGGCGAAACTCCTACATCCGTAAGTTCCTTCCTCCCCGTAGGACAGATCTGCGTCAAGCTCCTGTTGTTCTTCCGTGTTCTTCGCCGTCGCCCACGAGTTCTTCGGTAGTTTTCATTTTTACTGCCTCTTCTTGATCTTAAGATAGCATAGAATCAACGCGGCGGCTGTTTGGCACTCATTTCAAATGCAAGTAGACCTCTTTTGATTGCATAAAGGCCCCGTTCGATCCCAAGAACTTCCCTCACGTCTGTTTTTAGGTCTAGAAATTTTCCTTTTAGCCGACCATTTTGATCCAAATTATTTACTGCAATGTGTGAAAACTGTTTTCACCACACTTAGTAAAAAACTGCACCCGTGGAGTCATGGTGGTTTACATTTCCGGTTTAAAGAAACCACGCGCCGTAGAACCTTCCGGCTCAAAGGAAACCACGCGCCGTAAAATTTTCCGGCTCACTTACAACAAGGCTGTAGACGATTTGAATTACTCTCAAGCACACCAGCGGCTTAGATAACCCGATGCACTTAGACATATATCATTAGTCCCCTCCATAAGCCGCCACTTTAACATTGAACTGTAAATTTCCTCCGGCTTATAATTAAACCGGACGTTTCCTTTTATCATAGGCTGCCGACTTTCACCATGCCTCCCAAAGCTCCTAAAGCATCCATCACTTGCAATTGGATGAAGTCCAATGTCACCGACGATACTTTATCGGATTTTGTCAAGTCAGGTTACCTACCTAAGAAGGACGTCATGTCCTACCGTGCCCCTGACCCATCAGAGGAGAGACCACAGCCAAAGGACGGGGAGGTAGTGATTTTTGCGGATCACATGAGCCGGGGCTTCGCACCGCCCGGCTCAAAGTTCTTCAGAGATGTGCTGAATTTCTTCGACCTGCGGCCTCAAGACATAGGACCCAACTCAGTGTCCAATATATGCAACTTCCAAGTGTTCTGCGAGGTCTACCTTGGAGAGGAACCCAGCCTGCTGCTCTTCAGAGAGCTCTTCTACCTGAACCGTCAGAACGAGTGCGCCAACGGGCCAAGCTTGGAACTTGGTGGCATCTCCATCCAGCGATGGAGGGACTGCCTTTTCCCTTACGCCGAGCCGCCAAGCCACCCAAAGGACTGGAACCAGACGTGGTTCTATTGCCAAGACACGTCGCCGGCTGACGAGAGCCCGCTGCCCGGCTTTCGCCCTTCACGTCTGGAGCCGACTCACCCTCTGTCTGACAAGTTAACTCAGGCGGAGCGCCAACCTCTGCTCCCCACCATCAACAAGATCAAGGCTCTCCTGGGCAATGGTCTCAACGGAATTGATCTGGTCCGGGTCTGGATCTCGTGGCGGGTGATCCCCCTGAGCCGCCGCCCCGGCTTAATGTGTGAGTACACAGGCCGGAAAGATGACCCCCTGCGACACAGCCGCAACGATCTTCCTGAAGACGTTGCTGAAGACGTGACCAAGGCTCTCTTGAACGAGAGCTTGGCAGACTGCGGGAGGACCGGGTTAGCCCCCTTCTGCAAGACCAATTCAGCCCCAGCAGTAAGCCGCTGATCTGAACATTTTATCTTCTTCTGTAGATAACTTTCATCTGAATCTCTAAGAAATCCTCATTGTATTTTTCAGGCTGATGACAAATTCTGGAAGGTCAAATATGACCATGAGGCGGCCAAGAAGGCCAAGAAGGCCAAGAAGGCGAAGAAAGCCGCCAAGAGAGCCGCTCCCCGTAAGAAGGGAAGTAGGCCTACTGCTTCAGAACTGATGCAACTAAGCGACAGCTCCGAGTCAGAGGTAACCCCTGAACCTGTAAGCTCTTTGTTATGTTTATTGTTTATTTCTGTCCGCCTTATCAATACTGTTTATCAACAGGATGACACCGGAGCAAGTAACCCGGTGGTTGAAGAGGTAATGTCACTTTCCTTCGACTCAGAGCCCTTGCCAAGGCTGAAAGTCCGAAGGGTAACCCGGAAAGTAAGATTTTCACATCCTTTAGCTTATCAAGATCCTCAATTTCTTTTGAAGCGACAGACTCATGAGAGCCGGCGGCACACCCGGACCAACAAGGACGCTGACCTCGCTTCCGGCTTACCTGACGCGTCGAGGAAACGCCGGACCGAGGTGATCTCAAACTTGTACCCTTTTCATCCTTTGGCGGGCGTTATACATCAACCGCTCAACTCTTCTGACTCAAATTATCAGGAAACTTCCCCCTCTTCGGGCGACTCTATGCAGTCGAACCTGCCGGCTTTCAAGACCGTGCCCGGGTAATGATGATCATCTCATGTTGTACTTGTCTTTACTTACACTTTTGTACTTAACCTTTTTGTCTTTTCAGTGCCCAGGCAAAACTCAGCAAAAGGGCGAAGAAGAACAAGCCGGTCGAAGAGCCGGACTTGCCTGAACCGGAAGTAGCCGCTCAAGACCCGCCAGCTGCCTCTGCGCCTGAAGCCACTGCTCCAACCGACAAGCCAATAGCAGAAGCTCCTGCTAACCCGGAGGCCTCCAGCTCGGCTCAACCAGCAGATGACCCAGATGTGGTAATCACCCGGACGGAATTTGTTGAGCCGGGGAGACCTACCGCGCTGGCCAAGTGCTCCGCCAAGGGGGAGTTGCTACAGCCCCGCCGGGTTAATCTAGACCTCACCGACTACGCCAACCTGAACATCAGAGAGATTGTCTCTGGCTACGTCAGCCAAGTGCACAAGAGCCGGGATGCAGAGATCGGCATGGTGAACCAGATTCAGCAGAAGTCTGAGGTACCACTCTTCTTTCTTCTTGCTTACTGTATAGTTATCTTGTTATTCTTACCATGCTCTAGGCCCCAAGTCTACGACTTATGATAGAATATGTTGGAGACTTAAGTTCCGGCTTAATCACTTGAACTGGCAAATTGTAGATAGAAACGTTCGATATGCAGTAGCCCCCAAGTGCCAAGTGTCTTTGCTTGGAAAGTGCTTGGGACTTTGAAAATTGTATAATAACTATTCATCCTATAACCCGGAAATTATGCAGGCTTCTTGCAAGAAACTTGAAGCTGACATCTCTGATCTGAAGACCCGCCTAAAGACGCAAGAAACTGAGACCCGGAAGGCCAATGCCAAATTTGTGTCCAGTATTGCTGCGAAGAAAAGCTGAAGACGGACTTTGACGCTCAACGGAGAGCCTGGGCCGAAGAGAAGGCTACTCTGGTGAACCGGGCCGAACAAGCAGAGAAGGCTCTGTCAGAGAAGACCGCCGAACTCTCCGGCTTAAAGCGCCAAGTGTCCCAGATGGTTGCCGCAATCTTCGGTAAGTCATCCACCGGCTATCATTCAGTTTAAATTTTTTATGTCTCATAACCCATCATTGCCGGCGGCTCATCTTACTCTGTTACACAGGTCCCAGAAGCGCCAACCTCAACCAAAGCGTGGTAACCAAGCTGAAGGCCGTGTACACCCTGGTGGAGCAACTCTACACCGGGTCACAGCGCGCCTTGGCCGTGGTAGCCCTATCCAACGAGGTGCCGACTCATCTGGCGGAAGTTCTTCGCCGGCTTGCCGTTCTTCCCCAACGTGTCCAAGAGCTGTGGCGGGCCTCGGCAAGAGCCGGAGCTATCGCCGCTCTGAGCCGGGCCAAGGCGTTCCTTCCAGAGTTAGACCCGGCGGACATCGCTCTGGGCTACCCCAGTTTGAAGGAAGACGACCCCCTTTGATCAAAGGGACTTTGCAGCCTGCGTGAAGACCGTACGCCCGGTGGCCACTCTGATTGGCAATGATACGGATCTGACTAAGTACCAGCCGGGTTACAATGCAGAAAATCAGAGGATCCCCACTCCGCGCTACGAAGCCATCAACTTAATCCCGCCGACTCGTAAGCACACATTTGCCCCGGAAGTTGACCCGGCCGGGTTAATTGACGAAGAAGCTCAATTTGAAGCTCTGAGCGGTATTGACTGGAAGTCGTCAACCTTCCAGGTCTTGGGAACAGCCGGAGGAGAGGAGAGGGATGAGCCGGAGACTTCAACTCAGCAAGCATCGTAACTCTGCAAGCGGCTTACTAAACAATGCTCCACCCTTTTGGACTCAATGAGTCTTGTAATAGAGTAGGACCAACACTTTAACTTTGCCGTGCCATCGTGCACGCGTTGAATGCTGAAGTCCATTGAAGTTGTCTCTTTTATATTTCCCCGGGTCATTCATTTTCCTTAGTCTCAAATAGTTGCCTTTAACTATCCTGCATAGAAAGACAAATCACAAGCCTCTAGGCGGCTTACCGCACTGAGAATCGTAGTTTTAGACATATAACCTGGAAGATGAATCAAAAAAGACTGGTCCTCAATCATGTCTTTGACATACCCGTAATAACACACTTACCGGCCTGCAAGCACACTACCGGCTTATATAACCCGGGTAATAAGGTTGGTACCTCAACTCCGGTTTACCAGTCTTAAGAACACCGATTGTATTCAACTAGTACTGTAGATCAAAGTTTAAGCCGGCAAGGTGAGACCCGCCGTGCATACTTGAAATAATCAGAAGAACTTGATATAAATCAGAAAAACTTAGAGGCTTCTGGTTCGAATACGACCAGAGACCCGTCCCAAAGGGGTTATGCTAAGATTCGAATACGATCATATAGCCCCCAGTGGGTGTGGCGATGCCAATCAAGAGGGTACCGACAGCTATGTTCTCTTTGGTTCGAATACGACCCATGTTTGAACAGGAAGCCCCCAAATGACTTAAGAATTGTTTAACGACGCTGATTCGGATATGATCCACATCGGTTCCCAAAGGGTTTAAACTATGATTCAAATATGATCAAAGAAAACTCCCCAATGAGCTCGGCACTTTGCCAATCAAATGTGTATCGACAGCTATGTTCTCTTTGGCTCGAATATGACCTATGTTTGAACAAGAAGCCCCCAAGTGACTATATTGCATATGGCTAGATTCGAATATGATCATAAGCCGGACCCTCCTTCAAATTATCATATGATCCTGTAATGAAAACAACACGTTTATCTTTGGAGGAGAAAAAAGGACAGAGGTCCTGCTTTATTGCTTATCATAATATATACATGGCTTAGGGAAATATGTACATTATGAGAGCCGGTGGCTCAAGTGTAATAAGGCCGAAGCTGGGCTATGTTCCACGGCCGATGGGTCTCTTCCTCCGACTTACGTGAATCTTTGTGCTCCCGAATGTCAATGAGGTAATATGACCCGTTGTGCAAATTCTTGCTGACCACAAAGGGCCCTTCCCAAGGCGGGGATAGCTTGTGCGCATCTGTTTGATCTTGGATGAGCCGGAGCACCAGATCGCCTTCCTGGAAGACCCGGGATTTAACCCGGCGACTATGATAACGGCGCAGGTCCTGTTGGTAAATCACTGAGCGAGCTGCTGCCACATCACGCTGTTCGTCCAACAAGTCAAGAGCATCTTGGCGCGCCTGTTCATTATCCACCTCAACATAAGCCGCCACTCGAGGCAAGTCATGACGGATGTCACTGGGGAGGACTGCTTCCGCTCCATAAACCATGAAGAAAGGCGTGAAACCTGTAGACCTGTTAGGAGTAGTGTTGATGCTCCACAACACGGAGGGTAACTCCTCCACCCAACAACCCGGCGTCCGTTGTAAAGGGACCAAAAGCCGGGGTTTGATGCCTTTCAGAATCTCTTGATTAGCCCTCTCAGCTTGACCATTGGACTGAGGGTGAGCCACTGATGAAACATCAAGTCTAATATGCTCTCGTTGACAAAACTCCTCCATGGCGCCTTTGGATAAATTAGTACCATTGTCAGTTATAATGCTGTGTGGAAAGCCAAAGCGAAAGATCACCTTTTTCATAAACTGAACTGCCGTGGCTGCATCACACTTGCTAACTGGCTCTGCTTCAACCCACTTGGTAAACTTGTCAACTGCCACCAAGAGGCGGGTCTTCTTATCCTTAGACCTTTTAAAAGGTCCAACCATATCAAGCCCCCAGACCGCAAAGGGCCAAGTAATTGGGATCATCCTCAGCTCCTGAGCCGGCACATGAGCCCGTCGCGAGAACCTTTGGCAACCATCACATTTACTGACCAAGTCCTCCGCATCAGCATGAGCCGTCAGCCAATAAAAACCATGACGAAAAGCCTTGGCCACAAGAGACTTTGAGCCGGCGTGATGGCCACAATCCCCTTCATGAATCTCACGCAAGATCTCTTGACCTTCCGCAGGGGAGACACAACGCTGGAACGCTCCCGTAACACTGCGGCGATGCAGCTCACCATTGATAACAACCATTGACTTAGACCACCGGGTTATTTGTCTGGCCAGAGTTTCATCCTCAGGCAACTCTCCCCGGGTCATGTAAGCCAGATAAGGCACTGTCCAGTCCGGGATGATGTGGAGAGCCGCCACTAATTGTGCCTCCGGGTCAGGGACAGCCAAGTCTTCCTCTGTAGGCAACTTAACAGAAGGGTTATGCAAGACATCCAAGAAAGTATTAGGCGGCACCGGCTTTCGCTGAGAGCCCAGCCGGCTTAAAGCATCATCGATGTGCTCTACTTGGTAACCCTGAAAGTGCCCAGCAATGGCATCAACTTCGCAGCGATAAGCCGCCATGAGAGGATCCTTGGAGTCCCACTTTCCTGATACTTGTTGAGCCACCAAGTCTGAGTCGCCGAAGCACCTTACTCGGCTCAAATTCATCTCCTTAGCCATTTGGAGACCGTGGAGCAAGGCCTCATACTCAGCCGCATTGCTAGTGCAAGGAAACATCAATTGTATCACATAATGGAACCTGTCACCTTTAGGGGAAGCCAATACAACTCCAGCCCCCGAGCCCTCCAATTGCCTGGACCCATCGAAGTGAATAGTCCAATAAGTGTTATCCGGTTTTTGTTCGGGCACTTGTAGCTCTGTCCAATCATTGATGAAATCCACCAAGGTCTGAGACTTAACAGCAGTGCGTGGCACGTATTTCAGACCATGAGGTACGAGCTCTATAGCCCACTTAGCCACTCTCCCTGTGGCCTCTCTGTTTTGAATGATATCCCCAAGGGGGGCAGAACTGACCACAGTGATGGGGTGACCCTGGAAATAATGCTTAAGCTTCCGGCTTGCCATGAACACACCATAAACAAGCTTCTGCCAATGCGGATACCGCTGCTTGGATTCAATAAGCACTTCACTGACATAATAAACCGGCCGCTGAACCGGATGCTCCTTACCCTCTTCCTTGCGCTCCACCACCACGGCCACACTGACGGCTCGTGTGTTAGCAGCCACATACAGCAATAAAGGCTCCTTTTCAATCGGCGCAGCAAGGACTGGGGGGCTCGGCCAGCTGTCTCTTCAAATCCTCAAAAGCAGTATTAGCTGCATCATTCCAGACAAAGTCATCAGTTTTCTTCATCAACTGATATAATGGCATAGCCTTCTCCCCCAAGCGGCTTATAAAACGACTTAAGGCAGCGATACGACCCGCCAGGCGCTGGACGTCGTTTATACACGCCGGCTTAGCCAGGGAGGTGATGGCCTTGATCTTCTCCGGGTTAGCTTCAATGCCTCTGTTAGAAACCAAGAAACCCAAGAGCTTGCCTGCAGGAACACCAAAAACACATTTGGCTGGGTTAAGCATCGTCATGTAGACCCGGAGATTATCAAAGGTTTCCCTCAGATCATCTATCAAGGTTTCCTCCTTCCTGGATTTAACCACAATATCATCCACATAAGCATGAACATTGCGCCCAATCTGGTTATGAAGACAGTTCTGCACGCAACGCTGATAAGTCGCCTGTGCACTTTTGAGTCCAAAGGGCATAGACACGTAGCAGAAGGCTCCAAAGGGAGTGATGAACGCCGTATTCTCCTGGTCCTTAACTGCCATTTTAATCTGATGATATCCAAAATAAGCATCCAAGAAACTCAGGCGCTCACAACCCGCCGTAGCATCAATGATTTGATCAATACGGGGAAGGGCGAAAGGATCAGCCGGACACGCCTTGTTCAAGTCCGTGTAATCCACACACATCCGCCAGGTGCCGTTCTTCTTGAGTACGAGCACCGGGTTAGCTAACCACTCTGGGTGAAAGACTTCAACAATAAACCCGGCCGCCAAGAGCCGGGCCACCTCTTCTCCAATGGCTTTCCGCCTCTCTTCATTAAACCGCCGAAGGAATTGCCTGACCGGCTTAAATTTCGGATCAACATTGAGAGTGTGCTCAGCGAGTTCTCTAGGTACACCTGGCATGTCGGACGGCTTCCATGCAAAGATGTCCCTATTCTCACGGATGAACTTGATGAGCGCGCTTTCCTATTTTGGATCCAGATTGGCACTGATGCTAAACTGCTGAGATGAATCTCCTGGAACGAAATCAACAAGTTTAGTCTCATCAGCCGACTTAAATTTCATCGCCGGCTCATGCTCCGTAGTCGGCTTTTTCACAGAGGTCATATCTGTTGGGTCAACGTTGTCTTTGTAAAACTTCAACTCCTCTGTTGCGCAAACAGACTCTGCATAAGCTGCATCGCCTTCCTCACACTCCAAGGCCACCTTCCGGCTGCCGTGAACCGTAATGGTCCCATTATGACCCGGCATCTTGAGCTGTAAATACACATAACACGGCCGTGCCATGAACTTGGCGTAAGCCGGCCGCCCAAATATGGCATGGTACGGACTTCTTATCTTGACCACCTCAAAGGTCAATTTTTCCACCCTGTAGTTGTGCTCATCTCCAAAGGCCACTTCCAACTCGATCTTGCCGACTGGATAAGCCGACTTACCAGGTACCACACCATGGAAAATAGTGTTTGATTGGCTGAGGTTCTTATCAATCAACCCCATACGACGAAAAGTCTCATAATAGAGGATGTTGATGCTGCTGCCTCCATCCATGAGCACCTTAGTGAACTTATATCCTCCCACCTGAGGAGCCACCACCAAGGCCAAGTGACCCGGATTATCCACCCGTGGAGGGTGATCCTCCCTACTCCACACTATAGGCTGCTCAGACCATCGCAAGTAGCGTGGAACTGCCGGCTCAATAGCATTCACAACCCTCTTATGAAGCTTCTGATCTCGCTTACACAGACTGGTGGTAAACACATGATACTGTCCACCGCCAAGCTACTTTGGATTGGTCTGATAACCCCCCTGCTGCTGTTGATGGCCCTGGTTAGACTGCTGATTAAAGCCCCCTTGACCGTTCTGAGGATTAGAATTTGAGCCGCCGCCCGGGCCATGAAAGCCGCCGGCACCTGAGCCCCCGCCCGGGCCATTGTTGCCGTTAAAGGCGTTGGAATTCTTAAAGGCCTTCATGATTGCACAATCCTTCCATAGATGAGTTGCTGGCTTCTCTCTAGAGCCATGCCTTGGACAAGGCTCATTCAACAGTTGCTCCAGCATCGGGCCTGACCCGCCGCCTCGGGGAGGGGGCCTCCCCTTGCGTCTCTGGCTATTACCCTGTGAACTGGCGTTGGCCACGAACTCTAGGCTGCCATCGGCTTTGCGCTTGCCACCTCCTTGGTTCCCCGAGTTATGCTGATGACCCTTGCCATTGCCGTTCTTCTTTCCCTTCCCTGTCCTTTCATCATCTGAAGCGGGGTCCTTGGTACCATCAAAATCGGCGTACTTGACGAGAGCCGCCATCAGTGTACCCATATCATTGCAGTCGCGCTTAAGCCGCCCAAGTTTCATCTTCAGGGGCACGAAGCGACAATTCTGTTCCAACATTAAGACTGCAGAGCCGGCATCCATCTTATCAGATGAATGTATTATTTCCTTAACCCGGCGAACCCAATGTGTCGTAGACTCACCCTCCTGCTGCTTACAGTTAGTCAAATCCACAATTGACATAGACTGCCTACAGGTATCCTTGAAGTTTTGGATGAACTGGGATTTCAGCTCAGCCCAAGACCCGATGGAATTCGGTGGTAGCCCCTTCAACCAAGTGCGGGCAGTCCCATCTAACATCATGGTGAAGTACTTGGCCATCGCTGCTTCACTGACTTCCAGCAGTTCCATGGCCATCTCGTAACTCTTGATCCAGGCTGCGGGTTGTAAGTCAGCTGTGTAATTAGGCACCTTCCTAGGGCCTTTGAATTCCTTGGGTAGACGCTCATTGCGGAGAGCCGGCACCAAGCAAGGGACACCTCCAGTCCTGGTAGGGATACCCACGTCGACAGAAGCCGTCGGATAAGCCGGGGGAGTCTGGTAAGCCGTCAACTGAGGCACCTGCTTCGCCTCTTGCCGTGCTCTGTCTTGGTCTGCTGCGTGAAAGGCTCCATTATGAGCCGGGCCATGGCTAGGGGGCGGGTCATGGTGTCGGACATTACTTGAGCCGGTCGCTGAGACCATGTGTCTGCTGTAACTCGGGCTCCGGCCTGGACGAGGGGTCGAGTGGATCCTGTCCCGGCTGTAAGAGTACGCCTCTTGCTGCGCCAGTGCTGTCTGAAGGAGCTCCCTGACCCGGCGGGTTTCAATAGCCGTCGGAGAGTCGCCGTCAATTGGGAGGGCTGCCAGCCGCGCTGCTGCGGCGACCATGTTCTCCAGCGGGTTAGCATAATGACCCAGTGGTATTGGCACGTATTGAGGCGGGGCAGGGTTCACCCGGGGAGGCCCCATCACTTGTGGCTGAACAGGGGGCCCAGGCCCGGGCACTATGATCCCTGGCGGGTTACTAGACCCTGCACCTGGCGTGTTGAAGAGGTTTCGTGGATCATAAACCGGAGGGAGTCGAGATTGGGCCTTTTGATGCCTCCTTCTCATGACCTCATTGGACGCGTTCTGATCCACCGTGAGCCGGAAGGACTGTGCCTGAATCAACTGAGTTTGGGCGTCGAGAGCGGCGGATCCCTTCTGCTGCCAGATCCTCTTTGGCTTTCACTAGATCTAACTTTAACTGCGCCACCTCCGCGTCATGCTGAGCTTGATCCGCCGGGTCAACCGCGGCGGTCAACAGGGCCGTCATCTTGTCCGTGAGATCCATCAGCACCTGAGCCGGCGAGGGCACCGGGCTTCCTGCCCCGGCAGCAGGGTTCTGAACAGGCTGTGCACCGGCCATGAAAATTCCGACCCGGCTCGGCGGCTCAAACGGGTCCGGAATACTGTCACCATCGGAACAACCCATGAGCCTGCCGTCTTGAAGTTGATACAACGAGTTTGACTCATCTGTGGATGACTCGCCATCAGAGCCGGCGGCCGTCTCATCACTAGATCCAGATCCATCAGGGAGTCCTCCATGGATACATCCCACAAAATCATGCTTCAAGGCAGGCAAGGCCCGGGCGGGTCGTGCGCGCTGAGCCGTCTCGATGAGATCGGCGCAGAGATCCGGCTCAGGGCCCGGCTCACCAATCTTACCAATGAAAATATGAATTCCGCCGAAGGGGACCCGGTACCCGTACTCAATTGAGCCGGCGTCGGGGCCCCAGTTTGCGTCGTCGATGTAGAGCTTGCCGCGACGACTCTTGGTCATCCGGCCCACTGCGTATCCCTTGAGCCCTTCGAAGCTGCCCTTCAAGAACTCAAATCCACCGTGCGCTGGCCCCACGGTGGGTGCCAACTGTCGTGGAATTGTCACGGCAGATGTCCTCAAGCTAGGACTTAGTCGTGGAGCCATCGCCGTTAGGAAGCTTGAAGGGGTTAACGGGACAAGGAACACGAGGGTTTATACTGGTTCGGCCCCTTACGGTGAAGGTAAAAGCCTATGTCCAGTTGAGGTGGTATTGATTAGGGTTTCGATGACCAGGGAGCTTAACTGCTATGCCTGGCTCTCGATGAGATCTTTCTTGTCCCTAAACCGCTGCCGGGTCGTCCCTTTATATAGAGAGGTTGACGCCCAGCGGCTCTCAGAGTCCCGGCCGGCTCATAAGAGTGTCCGGCTCGGACTCTCAACTATTCTTGCCTTACACTACAAGTTCTACCATAATGATGGTTATAACTACGGGCCTTAAGCCATATCCGGGTCTTAAGCCCATCTTTGGCCCACCGTCTTCAAGCTTGTCGCCGGGCTTCTGGCGATGACCATTATGAGTAACCCGGCCCCTTCTGGCGGGTGACTCTAAGGTCTATATCCTCAACATCGTGGCTCACAGATTACTACACCACCAGTTGCAGGTATAGGTGTGCAATGATCATGACGCGAGAGCAATGTCTTGTTTGGAGTTCTTCTTCTGCTTCTTCTTCGATCAGGGGATAGGTTCCAGGTCGGCAGCCTGGGCTAGCAGGGTGGATGTCGTTGGAGTTTCTGTTTGTGTTTCATCCGTAGCCGGATGTTGATCTTATGTATGATGTATTGTTGTATTCTTGCGGCATTTGTATGCCTTGTATGTATCCCCAAATATTATGTATTTTTGATGTAATGATATCCACCTTGCAAAAGCGTCTTCAAGATGCGCTTCTATCCTTGGTGGGACCTTCGTGTTCCTTGAGGATAGGGTCGCATCTTGGGCGTGATAGAGACCTTCTCACCCGTAGCGATGCTTAAGTCCGTCCGAATCATGTTAGCAATTGCCACATTTTATGATTATAAAATTTGGCAAATGGATGTAAAAACTGCATTCCTGAATGGATTCTGGAAGAAGAGTTGTATATGATGCAACCAGAAGGTTTTATCGATCCAAAGGATGCTAACAAAGTGTGCAAGCTCCAGCGATCCATTTATGGACTGGTGCAAGCATCTCGGAGTTGGAATAAACGTTTTGATAGTGTGATCAAAGCATATGGTTTTATACAGACTTTTGGAGAAGCCTGTATTTACAAGAAAGTGAGTGGGAGCTCTGTAGCATTTCTAATATTATATGTGGATGACATATTACTAATTGGAAATTATATAGAATTTCTGGATAGCATAAAAGGATACTTGAACAAGAGTTTTTCAATGAAAGACCTCGGTGAAGCTACGTATATATTGGGCATCAAGATCTATAGAGATAGATCAAGACGCTTAATTGGACTTTCACAAAGCACATACCTTGACAAAGTTTTGAAGAAGTTCAAAATGGATCAAGCAAAGAAAGGGTTCTTGCCTGTGTTACAAGGTGTGAAGTGGAGTCAGACTCAATACCTGACCACCGCAGAAGATAGAGAGAAAATGAAAGTCATTCCCTATGCTTCAGCCATAGGTTCTATCATGTATGCAATGATGTGTACCAGACCTGATGTGTGCGTTGCTATTAGTTTAGTAGGGAGGTACCAAAGTAATCCAGGAGTGGATCACTGGACAGCGGTTAAGAACATCCTGAAATATCTGAAAAGGACTAAGGATATGTTTCTCGTGTATGGATGTGACAAAGAGCTCGTCGTAAATGGTTACGTCGATGCAAGTTTTGACACTGATCCGGATGACTCTAAGTCACAAACCGGATACGTATTTATATTGAACGGTGGAGCTGTCAGTTGGTGCAGTTCTAAGCAAAGCGTCGTGGCGGGATCTACGTGTGAAGCGGAGTACTTAGCTGCTTCGGAAGCAGCAAATGAAGGAGTCTGGATGAAGGAGTTCATGTCCGATCTAGGTGTCATACCTAATCCATCGGGTCCAATGAAAATCTTTTGTGACAATACTGGTGCAATTGCCTTGGCAAAGGAATCCAGATTTTACAAGAGAACCAAGAACATCAAGAGACGCTTCAATTCCATCCGCGATCAAGTCAAGGAGGGAGACATAGAGATTTGCAAGATACATACGGATCTGAATGTTGCAGACCCGTTGACTCAGCCTCTCTCACGAGCAAAACATGATCAACACTAAGACTCCATGGGTGTTAGAATCATTACTGTGTAATCTAGATTATTGACTCTAGTGCAAGTTTGAGACTGAAGGAAATATTCCCTAGAGGCAATAATAAAGTTGTTATTTATATTTCCTTATATCATGATAAATGTTTATTATTCATGCTAGAATTGTATTAACCGGAAACTTAGTACATGTGTGAATACATAGACAATCAGAGTGTCACTAGTATGCCTCTACTTGACTAGCTCGTTAATCAAAGATGGTTAAGTTTCCTAACCATAGACATGAATTGTCATTTGATTAACGGGATCACATCATTAGAGAATGATGTGATTGACAAGACCCATCCGTTAGCTTAGCACGATGATCGTTTAGTTTGTTGCTATTGCTTTCTTCATGACTTATACATGTTCCTATGACTATGAGATTATGCAACTCCCGAATACCAGAGGAACACTTAGTGTGCTATCAAACGTCACAACGTAACTGGGTGATTATAAAGATGCTCTACAGGTGTCTCCGATGGTGTTTGTTGAGTTGGCATAGATCAAGATTAGGATTTGTCACTCTGATTGTCGAAGAGGTATCTCTGGGCCCTCTCGGTAATGCACATCACTAGAAGCCTTGCAAGCAATGTGACTAATGAGTTAGTTGCGGGATGATGCATTACGGAACGAGTAAAGATACTTGCCGGTAATGAGATTGAACTAGGTATTGAGATACCGACGATCGAATCTCGGGCAAGTAACATACCGATGACAAAGGGAACAACGTATGTTGTTATGCGATTTGACCGATAAAGATCTTCGTAGAATATGTGGGAGCCAATATGAGCATCGAGGTTCCGCTATTGGTTATTGACCCGAGATGAGTCTCTTTCATGTCTACATAGTTCTCGAACCCGTAGGGTCCGCACGCTTAACGTTCGATGACGGT
This sequence comes from Triticum aestivum, assembly GCF_018294505.1. Taxonomy (NCBI): domain Eukaryota; kingdom Viridiplantae; phylum Streptophyta; class Magnoliopsida; order Poales; family Poaceae; genus Triticum; species Triticum aestivum. The sequence goes on along the minus strand of NC_057808.1, from coordinate 106,516,550 downwards.
CGGTATTATGAGTTTATGTGTTTTGATGTACCAAAGGTTGTTCGGAGTCCCGGATGTGATCACGGACATGACGAGGAGTCTCGAAATGGTCGAGACATGAAGATTGATATATTGGAAGGCTATGTTTGGACACCGGAAAGGTTTCAGATGAGTTCGGGCATTTTCCGGAGTACCGGGGGGTTACCGGAACCCCCCGGGGAGTTAATGGGCCTTAATGGGCCATGGTGGAAGAGAGGAGGAGGCGGCCAAGTGGGAGGCGCGCGCCCCCAAGCCCAATCCGAATTGGGGGGGGGGCTTTCCTTCTCTCCCTCTTCCTCTTCCTTCTTCTCCTACTCCAACTAGGGAAGGGGGAAAACCTACTCCTACTAGGAGTAGGAATCCCCCCTTGGGCGCGCCCCATGAGGCCGGCCCTCCCCCTCCTCCACTCCTTTATATACAGGGGATGGGGCACCCCGTAGACACACAAGTTGATTGTTTAGCCGTGTGCGGTGCCCCCCTCCACATATTTCCACCTCGGTCATATCGTTGTAGTGCTTAGACGAAGCCCTGCGTCGGTAACTTCATCATCACCGTCATCACGCCGTCGTGCTGACGAAACTCTCCCTCGGCCTCAGCTGGATCAAGAGTTTGAGGGACGTCACCGAGCTGAACGTGTGCAGATCGCGGAGGTGCCGTGCGTTCGGTACTTGATCGGTTGGATCGCGAAGACGTTCGACTACATCAACCGCGTTACTTAACGCTTCCGCTTTCGGTCTACGAGGGTACGTGGACACACTCTCCCGCTCGTTGCTATGCATCACATAGATAGATCTTGCATGATCGTAGGTAAATTTTTTGAAATACTGCGTTCCCCAACATAGACCACACGAGTAATAGGTTAAATTAAGCTTCGATCTAGTTCTTGAGTGGTGCTCAATCACTTAGTAGTTTTTAGGCTATGGTTTTTTCCTCTCTTAGGATTCTCACAATATTTTCAGGAGGATGGTTGCTCAAACAAACTCTTGCCAAATTTACCATGGAGCAGCCAACCTTCTAAGGTCGAAGTTGGTTGGCTATTTATAGACAGGAGCAACCCCAAGGGCCAGTATGATCGTTGGAGGAACTGGCCAACCAACGAGCATGAAACGTGGTGCAACAGTCAGATTTCAAAAGCAACCAATGGACTGACTTGTGAAACAAGTCATCTGACTCTTACGCGAGGAATTTCAACAATGGTGTCTTGAAAAAAATATTCATAACGGACAACCAAGAGAAACAAACCACATCAAAGAGATTTCAATGTCTTCGCTCGAAGAAGTAGATTTTGGATTGAGCACACACCGGAGACCTAAATATCAACTTTCACTTAGACCCCTCTAAATATCAACTTCCACTCAAAGGCAAAAAATAAACGTAGAAAAAACTAAAAACAAAGTCTTCACCATGGCTTCATTTTCCTCAAAAAACAAAGTCTTCACCATTGCTTCATTTTCCTCATTGCGAGTTGATTATTCCTTGAATAGGCATTCTGAAGATATTCATTAACACCACAATTTGTAGGGGTCATAACCCTTATGTTAAAAAAATCGTCAGGGACTTTCACCTGTGTATACTCACAAACACATTAGTCCCCTTGATTTTTTGTCATTAATCTTCCAAAATCCTTTAGGGCGCATTAGATGCACTTATAGTAGATCACCCCTAGATTAGCATAAGAGTTCACCATGGTAAAGATCGTTAGAGAATGGGGGAATAGGCTCTACGCCGTCCAGGCGGCGAGAGGAGAATAAAACCCTACCGAGAGGAAAAATTGGAACCCATGTGTAGAGAACTCTTGCTTACTTCCCCTTTCGCAAACTAGCCCGATCATAGGATGCAACACATATATAATAAACAACTTAAAGTGTGATGAGTCCCCGCCTCATGCACACCTACTCCATGCCATCTGGTACGATTGCCTTTGGACCCATGTACGATTGGTCGATCGATCTGCACATCTTATGTTCCTTCCTAGAAGATGCCAAAATCGATGGCATACGACATATAGTTATAAGAGTAGTAATGAGATGAACGAAACGGGTACAAATTGTGTATACTCCAAGTTGCTTACCCATGACAACATACACTGGCCTGCGCTGACCGATGCGCAACCTAACTAAAATGTTCCTAATGGAGTATGCTTTTCGTCGTAGCGATTCCTATTTGACGCATATTGCGCCAAACAGTCGGCTATTCACATATGGGAGCGAAAAGCAGAGTACACTAGGTCGACCCATTTAGTGCTAGGCACACTGGGTGTTGGTTCCGGTGTTCCTGCCCGATTTACCAGTTCTGGGAACCTTTTAGAAGGTTTTTGTTGTTGTTGTTGTTGTTATTTTATGTTTTTATTGTTTTTCTCTTTGGTTTATTTTCTTTCTTAAAAATATTCATCAATTTCAAAATTTATTCGGAATTTTTAAACAAACTTTATTATAAATTAAAAAAATGTATTTTAGAAAAACTATTCACAAAGGTTCAGATTTAAAAAAAGTGTCCATACTTTTAAAAAGAGATGTTCACAATGTTGAAAAAAAGTTCACAATTTAGAAAAATTGTCATGTATTCCAAAAAATGTTGCCATTTTTTTAAATGTTCTCATATGTTTTTAAAAATCACTTTAAAATATACATATCGTGTTTTAAAAATGACTCAAACTGAAGAAACCAATTAAACACCTACAAAACAAAAAAATAGTAAAAAGCCAAGCGAATAGGAAAAAAGTCGCTTGTACAAGATGGGCCAGCCCAGCCGTTGCATGCCATGCACGAGTGCCCTCCTATTTAGTGCAGTAATAAGCGTCAAACAGGAAGTCCCCTACCAGGAAACCCTAACACTCTCGTGGTTTGTCGAGTACTCCTGGCGCAATACCTTTCATATGGGTCGACCCGATGTTTCCTCTTTTTCCATCAGTTTTTGGAAGGTTCTAGAACCTTCCTTGGCCGCTTAATTTATCTATGTTTTTCTTTTGGTTATCTTCTTGTTTGTTTTTTCTCCTTTTTTTCGTTCCATTTTTAGATTTGTGAGCATGTTTTGAAATCAAGTAATGTTTTCTGAAATTCGGGAACACTATTCAAATTCAGGAACATTTTTAAAAATTCAGAAATATTTTTGAAATACCGAAGTACTTTTCAAATATATGTTCTTTTAATTCATGAAAGTATTTGAAATTCGTGGTATGTTTATAAAATTCGTGAAGATTTTCTGAAATTCAAGAGCATTATTTAAATTCGCAAACATATTCATAAATTTATGAACATTTTTTAAATTCTTTTAATTTCCTGAACTTTTTTTAAAATTCAGAAATTATTTTAATAGAAAACCTCCTTTTTTTAGGGGATAATAGAGAACCTCCGAAATTAAAGAAAGATCACCAGCGCCAAGTATCAGCATACGGGCCGGCCCACACGGGCGCGGGGTTGGTGGGCGATTGGTGCTTACCCAGCGCGTTACTCCAATTTGGACTCAAAATAAAAATCCCAGCGCGTTACGGGAGCGCCACAACGCGCGCTATAGGAGATCCCGGTCGTTACCCCTCAAAAAAAAAAAGAAAAAAAAGGAGATCCCTGTCGTGTACCCGTACGTGATTCCCGTAGGTAACCCTATATACTACTCCCTCGGTTTCACAATACATGTCTTTCATTTGTCAAAATATAGATGTATCTAGACATGCTTTAGTATATAGGTACATTTATTTTTGAACAAATGGAAGTCAAGTATTTTGGAACGGAGGGAGTAGTTCAAAAGAGAAACTTACGTGTGATGACGGGAGATGAGACGAAGCAGATACGGAGATTCAGCTTGAGGCCGACCAAGCAAGCAAGCGGATACGTGATTAACCACTGCACGTACGTGCCAAACTAGCAAACCAACCAAACCGAAGGAAATTTAGTAGACCCACCAATTGAGATCTTGGTCGAGGTGGGATCGATGGCCGACGTCGAGCAGCAGCTGGAGCTGGAGCAGGTGATCGCGGAGGCCGACGAGCGTAGCAGGTGGGCACTCACGTGCCTTTTGGGCAGCGCCGGTGTCTCGCTTTTCTGCATATCCTGCATCCTGCTTCGAAAATCTGGAGACGTTGACGCAAGCTTACCGCCTAACGTCGCATTCACCCTTGGGTTTCTGCTATCCTTTCCGGCCGTCTTCCTTTTCGTCTTTGCTGCAATCGTAGTTACTGAGTGGTATTGCGGCAATTTTAATCCAGGGGGCCAAAAGTTTGTGGATACATTGTTGTCGCTCTGAATACATAGTTCATTAATCTATATATCTATCTTCTATGTATATCTAAATAATGTTATCGATCGTACATGCGGTGATTCAAATAGATCAATTGATCAGCTGCAAAATTCCTACTTCTAAATTTATGAAAATTTAAACTATTTTGTTGAAAAGATGGATAGGCGTAACAAAGCGCCATCGAGTAATTCCAGGAAGTCGTATATCTGGTTCCCCTCTCTCACAACACGCATTTGACAAAAAAAACTCAAAAGAAGGAAAAACACGTAGTCACTTTTGTACTACTCCATCCGTCTAGGTGTATAAACCATCTTATATACGAAACCAAATAATCTCAAAACACTTAGGCACAATGCATTAACTCTCATCTTATTTCTTGTTTTTTGACATAAATAAATGAATCAACCAATAAGTGATGTGGGGCTTTCAGAATAGTTTTTGTGACGGAATTGTAGAACTTGACTCTCTCCCCTCCTCCTCTTCCGTGGCGCTCCTGCGGGCGCCCGGGGAGGAAACCCTATCCCCTAGCCGAGCTCCCCCACCTCTCCCTCCCCCCTCGCCGTCGCCGGTGGCGCGTTGGTGGGCGAAGCCCCTCCAACGTCGGCGGCAGCGGGCCTATCTTCTTCCCCCTCTTCGATGGTGTGCGGCGTGGGCCGGGGCCGTCGGGGGTGGCGCGACGCTGAGCACAGGGCGAGGCGGCGCGGCCGCGGGAGCTGTCGGGACGGCGACCCTCTGGTGGCGGTGCGAAGGGTTGTGGGCGGCGGTGCGCATCGTGGCTGGGCCCGGCGGATCGGGAAGCCGCGGATCCCTCCTCCTATCGTCTCTGGTGCCTCCGTCCTCGGCGTCTGTGTCGATCCCGCGGGTTGGGCGCCAGATCCCGCCTCCTCGTTGGCTGGCGGTACCGTTCGTGGCCCGCAGCAGGCTGGTTCGTGGGCGGCCAGGGACTCCAAGGTGGGGCCTTTCCGTCCTTCCGGTGTTGGCGTGATGGTCGGGGTGGGTGCTTGGGGGCGGCGGGATGCGCGGATGCGTGCCCGGCGGCTCCGACGCCATGAGCTCGCTGGGCGACGCGGGTTGGGAAGTGGCCTAGGGTGGCCGCTGCTCCGGCCGTGGATGGCTCCACGATGGCTTGGCAAGTCGGCTACGGCGGCGGCTGGCATGTCGTGGCGTCAGCTTGTCCGTAGGCGGCTTGTGTCGGCCTTCGACCCCCCTCCTCCTCGTCCAGACGGTACGTCCGTCGAAGGGCTGGCCTTCTCCCAGCTGCGGTCCATCGCTCGTCTCGCGGCCGGTGCGCAAGATCGAACTCGTATCGCGCACAGTGCCGCAGGACTGAGCTCGTCTCACACACGGTGCAGCAGGTCCGACCTCGTCTTGCACACGGGGTTGCAGGACCGAGCTTGCCTCGCGCCCAATGATGCAGGACGGGTCGATGGAGGCCAGTTGTGGCCGGCCTATTGGGTCTCTGCGTTGGGGTCGCCTAAGGGTGCGAAAGGGGGACCTTTCCGCTCGTCTCTTTGGTTGGGGTAGCGGCAGGTCTCGGGATGAGGTGGTGTGAAGGTCTTGGATGCTGGGGTGGCGACCCTGGTGGTGGTTGCGCGGTGCTCTCGGGAGGAGGCCGTGGCGTGGTGCTGCCCGATGGCCATGGCCGTGTGGGCGGCATAGTCGCGGGGGTGTGGCGTTCGGTGGCGGTGAGTTTTGGCCGGAGTGAAAACCTGTTCTATCTTCGGACGGACCGAAAGCGACGAAGAACGTTCCATTCTTGAAGGCGTCGTCGCTGCTCTCATTGCCCGTCGTGCGGCTCCGGGGGAAACTCTGATCCTCGGATTCGGCGGTGGCGGCACTCCGGTGTCGTATCCTTCCTGAAGGGGCCGCCTTGAAGCCCACGGTTCGTCGTGTGCGGATTCATCTCTTCACGGGGGTCGTGCTAGGGGTGGTGTTGCCGCGCTCAACACCGATGTATTATGTGTGTGCGTGTGTTGTGATGGCGTGCGTTTGTACCGGGCTATTGATGATCGTTGCTTTATATATAAAGCGGGGCGAAAGACTTTTTCGGTAAGTGATGTGGGACATGCATGCTTTTAATAACTTGAAACTATCAAACACGACATGCAGTGATTAGTTCGTTACATGCAATGCTATTAATTAGCAAATAAATATTAAGTCATCTTCTCTTTCGCTTCGCCTTGATCACGATGCACAACCTAAAATGATTTATGCACTTAGATTGAGGGAGTACTACGGACTAGCAATTACCTTGTGTAAGTACTACTAGTATCCCAGATCGATTCGGACGGGCGCAAGCCGCAGGCCATATCGGAATCTACCGAGGCCGCGTGGAGTAATAAAAGCACCCGAGGGTGGCTGCCTTGATCACAATACGCAAGCAAGCCAGCTCGTTTCAAAGGAAGTAGGGGTTTTGCAAGGAAGAAGGAGAACACGAGAAGACCCAAGAATGAAAAACACAAGAATAACCGCGATGGACCGTCAGTCGGAGTGGATCACTCTGCGGCGCGTGCACGCGTTCCTCAAGTCGAGGGGCCTCAAGGCGACGGCCTACGAGCTGGAGCAGGAGGCACGGCTCAAGTTCGACTACCCCCGCGTGCGCGGCCGATGGCGGGCGGCGGACGTCTACGTGTCGTCGTTCCTGGGAGACAACCTCACGCCTGAGGCATCCGACACGCTGTTCGTCATAAGGTTCGAGCGCTTCGTCCGCGCGCTCAAGAGGGGCGACAGGGCGTGGGCGGCGCGGTATTACGACCGCAGCGTGAGGCCCGTGCTGGCGAACCACCCTTACAAGACCACGGTGATCACCGACTGCCTCAGTGCTCTGCTCGCGAGCGCTAGATCGCTCCGCCGGAACCACCCGGACAACGCCTGGTACAGGGAACGATGCGTTATCAAGTTCATGTGCCGCATCCACTGCAACAAGCAGCTCCACCTTTGCATCTCCCAGATGCAGAGGCCGGGGGTCATCCTCCTTTTTTAAAAAAAAACGCGCTACAAAATGGAGGGAGCCCTTGGAGCCCTTAGCTTGCGCCGGCATGCGCGAAGAAGGTCCACCGCCAGATAGACGGGACCAGCTCAGAGCATCTCCAGCAGTGGTTGGCGGCCGCGGTGGCGGTGGCTCGGTGACGTGGCGTAGAACCCATAGTATTGGCGAGTTATTGGGGGAGATGCAACCCGTCGTTATAAAAGGGGAACTGAAGTGTTTTTTTATCGCCGAAATTTATTGGTTAAGACATGTACCGGAGTGTGTGTTTTGGCGAATTATTGGGAAATAGAGCTGCGGAGATGCTTTTAGGCTGGTCATAGTGGGGAGTAATTTAGACTAGTGTCATATGTATGACACCAGTCTAAATTACTACTTTCATAATGCAAAATAACATAATAGTAGTATCATAGATGGTTTCATTTATTAACTTGTAGACTCATCTTGTCTTGGGAAGCGCTATGTTACAGTAACATATTATGTTATCACCTCTCATTAATTACTTGCCATATAAGCAATTTCTTTTAAGTGTGCTATGTTACTACCTAAGTTACTCCCACTATGACTAGCCTTATCTGTGTCACCCATCTATACTAGTTTAACTGTCATATTTTCTACTGAGTAAAGATAAGAGGCTCGCTAAATCTCAGTCATGAGATTTAGCGAAGTGTCAGACTACCATCCCTTCCGTTAGATATTTTGATGCTTCCAGATTAGTGCATGCTCTTTGTTTCCCAAGAATTGGCCTGTGTAAGGACGTGGACGGCCTGTTTTGTTGTTTTCTTTTGTTGTAGGGGAGGAGACCTCCTATACGACGCATTCTGCGTCATACAAAACCTCGACGCATAGGATCGATGCGTGACTGAGCCGGCCCACCAACACGCCCGTTTGTTCTTTCCTATCACGCAACACAAAAAAAAAGTAGGAAAACCAACAAATATGACAAGATTCGATCCCTCGCCCTCGAACACAGCAGAGTCGCGAGCCTTTAGCCACTACAACAGCACTGCCTGCTAAAAATGAAGGCACAAAACGCTATAAGAATGCACAACAAGGTTGAGATTTGGAAAACATTCCTTCAAAGTTGCGAACAGTTTTGAAATGCCACAATTATTTTTGATATTACAAAGTGTTTTCGAAAAGGTGATTTTTTAATAATTCAATCTTTTCTAGGAATTCCTAAATATTTTCTGAGATCACAAAATTATTTTTTGAACAAAAATTGGAAACATGATTTTTTAATTCAGAACAAAAATAATTATAATATGAATATTCTTTTAAAATGCAAACAAAATTTGTATTTGCATGTTTTTGGGAAATGAGAAACAAAAACATGGGGATATTTTTTGAAATTGCGAACAGAATGTTGAAATCGTGAACATTTCTTGAAACATCAACAGTGTTCTGAAATTGTGATTTTTTCTGAAAAAGAGAACATTTTTTTAAAATCCCCGACTATTTTTCTGAAATTGTGAACAAATTTCGAAAACAAGGAATTTTTTTGAAACATGGATATATTTTGGAATTGTGAAAATATTTTGAAAACAACAATATTTTGTTAAAATTCAGAAGAAATTTGAAAATGAGAACAATTTTTAAATTTCCTGAACATTTATCGAAATTGAGACCTAATATAGAAAACATGATTTTAATTGACACACAAATATCTTTTTGAAATTTTGAACATTTTCTTAATTTATGGATAAATTTTGCAAACGAGAATAGTTTTTAAAATTGCTGAACATTTTTCGGAAAATGTGATCAAATTTAGAAAGTGAAAATAGTTTTTGAAATTCTGAACAATATTTGAAATTTCCAAGTAAAAGAAACAGGAAAAAGAAAAGAAAAAGGAAAAAAAGGAAAAGGAAAAAGGAAAATAAAAACAGAAACAAAAGTTGAACAATTTTTTTAACTATGAATAATTTTTCAAAGACCGAAAATTTGTCGTAAATGCAAACAAATTACAAATATTTTGAATTTGTGAACAAAATTTGACAACTAGAACAAATTTTTGAAAGAAAGAAATTTAGATAGCACGAACATTTTTTAAAATTGATGAACAAATTTTAAAACGGAGAACATTTTTTAAATTCTCAAACAACTTTGGAAATGCGAAATTTCTTTGAATACATGATTTAGTTTTGAAAACTGGAACATTTTTTCAAAGCTTTGAACATATTTTTCAAAATGTGAACAATTCTTTAAACTTCAATTATTTTTATGAAAAACGAACATTTTTTAAATGCAAAAAATGAATAGTTTGAACATTTTTTAATTATGAAAAACGAAAAAGCGAAGAAAAGGAAAAATAAAGAAAAGAAACAGAAAAACCGAAATGGATGAAAAATAAAACTTGAAAAACAGAAAAGGAAAAAAAGGAAAAGATAGAGAAGAACAAATAAACCGGAAAAAGTAAAATGAAAAAGAAATAGAAAAAAAAGTGTTAGGAAGCTCCTAGAAGGTTTCCGAAACCGAAAAAAAAACCCCGGCTGGGAACAAGTTCCTAAAACCGGAATTGTCGACACATTACACGGGCCGGCCCATGTCCGAACGCTCCTTTGATCTCCCTATGCGTTCGCTCGACAACTTGCCGCAGCGAGCGGCAAATAGGATATTCCGTGCAAACCCTATTTGACGCTCTTTAGCGTCAGAATGTTGTGCTTTCGTTGTGGGAGCCTCCGGTTGGGCCGGCCCATATACGGGATTAGCGTTTGCCGTTCGATGCTTTCGCTGCTGCTTCCTTCTCTATTCCTTGCGGGTTTTTTTTTTCGTTTTTCTTCTACGATTTTTTCTTCCAGTGTTTTCACTGTTTTGCCCGGTTTTCAGGTGTTTTCTTTCTGTTTTTTATTTTTCCTTTTTTGGTTCCTTTTTTTATGTTTCCTTTTTATTTTCTCTTTCTGTTTTTCTTCTCCTTATTGCGCATTATATAAAAATTTCACCGCGTATTACAAAATTCTTCATTATATTATGAAAATGTTCATTGTATATTATGAAATAGTGCACCTTGCATTCTAAAATTGTTCATCGTGTATTACAAAAATGTTCATAGTATATTATGAAACTGTCCAACATATATTATAAGTGTTCATTGTGTATTTAAAATTTGTTCATCATATATAAAAAATTTGTTCAACGTATACTACAAAATGTTCAGTTGTGTATTTGAAAATTTTCCAGTGTTTGTTTACAAAAAAGTTCTCTGTATTTGCAAATTTGTTCAACGCATATTATAAAAATATTTATTTTTAAAAATAGCATGATTTGCCGCTGTCTTTTATACTTTAAGACATGCACTGCAATTTTACCGCTGTAGGTAGATAGCTCGGCTGGTTGGCTCGCTTGGATCCAGAATGAGGTCGGGACTTTGATCCGAACTTGTGCGCTTCGTTTTCGAATTTTTGCTCGATGCGTGCTTATTGGGCCGGACCGGCCGGCCCGTTTGCGCTTCGCTTCAGCGAAGCCGCGTCGATCGGACGCTCACGGGTGGCGTATAGGAGCTCTCGATATTCCGTAGGGGGGACTGGGCAGGTATGAGCTGTGGGCTTGGCGCAAGATTGGGTAGGACCATAGGAGGCCCTTTTTCTACTGTCTGTCGACCTTTTATTTATTTTGTCTTGCACAGACGCGTTTTTCAGGAGAACTCGTGAGGGAGGAGCTGTACGGGTGAGAGGCCCTCTTTTTTTCTTGTGCATTTCATTGTTTTCCTGTTTTTGTACTTTTCCATGTTTTCTCTAGTATTATTATTTCCATTTATGTTTAATATTTTTAATTTTTAATTTTAATTTTGTAGAGTAGGTACACACTTAAATATTTTAAGACATTTGAGATTTAATTAATTTTCATAATGTGCAAGAAGATAGTTTCTTTATCCTTTGTTTTTTCTGTTTTTCTGTCATTTTTGTTTCCTTATTGCGAGCCATAGTAATTGCGCGTTCCGCCTATTAACGAAATTAGACTTATTATTATTGTTCGTGCATTGCGCGAGGACAAACTGGCATGATCGTTGCACGTCCGCCTCCCATGGCAACTACATGGTTGCACCCGTCATGCAATTATGACAGACAAAAAACACGCGCAACTTTGGATGCGGGGTGGCCCGGTTGGTGGGGTTTGGTACTCTTTTTCATTTTTTTATTTCTATTATTTTCTTTTTATTTCTATTTGTGTATTAGGTTTCTTTATCTTTTTCCAAATAGTGGTGATTTTTTGTTCAAACGTGCCACCGGTTGCATGTGTGCCCTCCATGTGCAACTGCATGTCTGGTACCCCGCATGCAACTGCAAGCGGCACTAGATGGACGCAACTAGGTGTTGCAGGGGAGGGGGTTGAGTGCATGGACGACTCAGGATGTGGGTTTATTACTAACTTTTGTTTTGTCGGTGCATGTCTACCCAAATGACTTCAACTGATCTTTGTTTTGTCGGTGGGCAGCGGGAGAGAAGGTAGTTGCATGTCTGAGGCTAGGCATGCAATCGCAAGTGTCGCCCTTGACTGCAACTGCATGTCTACCAACCCGACTGCAATTGACCTTTTTTATGTCGGAGGGCGGTGGGAGAGGGGGGTAGTTGCACTTGCACATGTCCGGCACTGCAGGCAACTGCCAAGCGTCGCCCCCGACTACAATTGCATGTCTACACACCCGACTCCAACGGGCCTTTGTTTTGTTGGAGGGCGGCAGGAGGGGGTGGGGTCAGTTGCATGTCTCACACTGGGCATGCAACTGCAAGTGTCGCGACTGTAGCTGCATGTCTACCCACCCGACTACAACTGACCTTTGTTTTGTCGGTGGGAATTGGGAGAGGGGGTGCAGTTGCATGTCTGACACTAGGCATATGCTACTGCAAGCGTAGCCCTCGATTGTGATTGACCTTTGTTTTGTCGGAGGGAGGCTGGAGATGGGGTAGTTGCATGTATGACAATAGGCATGCAACTGCAAATGTCGTCATCGACTACTACTGCGTGTCTACCGAAACAACTTCAACTAGCCTTTTTTCGTCAGTGGGAGGCGAGAGAGGGGGGAGCAGTTGCATGTCTGACACTAGGAATGCAACTGCAAGTGTCGCTCACGACTGCAATTGCATGTCTACACAACACAACTGCAACTGACCTCTCCTTCATGGGTGGGCAACGAGAAAGGAGGGCAATTGCATGTCTAACACTAGGTACGCGACTGCAAGCGTCGCCCTCAACTGCAATTGCATGTCTACCCATTTGACTGACGAATGGCCTTTGTTTCGTCGAAGGACGGTGGGTGAGGGGGCAATTGCATGTTTGATACTAGGCATGCAACTACAAGTGTCGCCCTGGATTGCAACTGCATGTCTACCCAAATGACTGCAACCGACCTTTTGTTTCATCAGTGTGCGATCGGAGAGGGGGCAGTTGCATGTCTGACACTAGGAATGCAACTGCAAGTGTCATCCCCGACTGCAATGGCATGTGCACCCATCCGACTGCAACTAACCTTTGTTTTGTCGAAGGGCGGTTTCATGTCTAAAACTAGGCACACAACTACAATTGCATGTGCCCCCACTTGATTGCAACTGACATTTGTTTTGTTAGAAAGCAGCGGCGGGAGAGGGGGAGTTGCATACCTGACACTAGGCATGCAACTACAAGTGCCATCCTCGACTGCAAGTGCATGTCCACTCTCTCGAGTACAGCTGACCTTTTGTTATGTCAGAGGATGGCGGGAAAGGGAGGGGTAGTTGCATGTATGGTACTAGGCAGGCAACTACAGTGTCACCACTAACTACAATTGCATGCCTACTTATCCGACTACAACTGGCCTTTCACTACTGCAGGATGCTGCTAACGCGACACTACGATCAGAGACCCTTTGAGAAACTGTGTGTGATGCATTAATCGCAAACGATGATGTAAAAAAACCATAAAAAGGATGCAAAATGTTTGCGATAAAGGATACATCAAATACGGTCCAGATTTTAGTTGCGTGTGCGATGCGGGGCATACGGTTCAGTTCAATTAACTGTTTGCAATGAGGCAGAGCAAAAGAAACGGGCAGCCAGATGAAGGCGTGTGCGTTATACGACATACAGTTCACTCGGATGAACTGTTTGTGATGAGGCAGAAAAACAGAAACGCGTAGCCAGATGAAAATGTGTGTGATATATGGCATACAGTTCACTCGGATGAACTGTTTGTGATTAGGCAACACAAAAGAAATGGTCAGCCAGATCAAGGTGTGTGCGATATACGGCATACGGTTCTTTGCGATAAACTGTTTGTGTTGAGCCAAGAGAACAGAAACGTTTCACATAAACAAGATGTGTGTAATACGCGGCTAACATCCAATTACATAGGTGGTTAGTGTTGGGAAACATTGCATGGAAAACAAAAAAATTCTACGCACACACAATGATCTATCCATGGAGATGCATAGCAACGAGGGGGGAGTGTGTCTACGTACCCTCGTAAACCATAAGCGGAAGCGTTTGACAACACGCTTGATGTAGTTGGACTTCTTCTAGCTGCGACCGATCAAGTACCGGACGCACGACTCCTCCGAGTTCTGCACACCTTCAGCTCGGTGACGTCCCTCGCCTTCTTGATCCAGCAAGACGTCGAGGTAGTAGATGAGTTCCGTCAGCACGACGGCATGGTGACGGTGATGGTGAAGCGGTCCTCGCAGGGCTTC